>NC_085994.1:1910000-2015000 GCF_030014385.1 Trichomycterus rosablanca
ACAAAAGGGGAGACATCAGACCTTAAAAAGTAGAACATCAGACCCCAAAAAGTAGAACATCAGACCCCAAAAAGGAGAACATCAGACCCCTAAAAGGAGAACATCAGACCCCTAAAAGGAGGTCATTACACCCCAAATGGAGGTCACCACCACCAAGTTGCCACTGTTGGGCCCCTGACAGGCCCTCAATTGCTCAAACTGTATCCAGTCATATTTGTAAGTCGCTTTGGATAAATGCAGTAAATGTAAACGTCAATTGATCATTAATATATTACAAAACTGGCTGGTGCCAACATCAGAGCTGGCATCACTGCATCTCTCATCTAGCTGAGTCCACATTTTTGCTGAGAACCTCGTATTTATTTAAGCGACGACTCTTCCTCCTATAAGGAAATAATTAATATAATAATTAATATACTGTAACTCTGTCTTGTACAGGAGGGCACGTCCAAGTTCGCCAACCTGGAGAACTGCGCCAAAGAGCATCAGAAACGCTCTCAGAAGAGGCTGCAGCTGCAGAAAGAGGCGGTGAGTGTGAGCAGTGGACCGATTCATAGCTGCTTAATAAATGCATGATTTATAATTCATACAATATTGTAATAATAAAGATTCTTATTATGGTGACTCCTCCAGGGTGCCATGCAGGGGACGATTCCGTACCTCGGGACGTTTTTGACAGACCTGACCATGCTGGACACGGCACTACCAGATCTCGTGGAGGTGAGAACTCGTAATATAGCATATAAAGTCTCTGTAAAAGGGGCGTGGCTTTCTTTATTAAAAAACACATATTATTTAAAAGTACCCGGAGCACTTTCTAATTCTTTTATCTTCTCTTCCACAGGGCGGTTTGATCAACTTTGAGAAGAGGAGAAGGGTGAGTGTTTCGCCTCTCTGAGAACTGATTGAGCCAAGCAGAGATGACTGGCAGAGATGAGCTGTACCTAACACGCCCTGTTCATACACACTGCTTAAATTAGGGTGTTCAGAACCCGATTAGAATTGGGTTTACTAATTAGAGGGTGATGGTCACTAGGGGGTGCTATCATATTCAATTACAGCGGTACCTTAAAACGCTACATCAGTCGGTTCTGGGAGCGGCGTCAAGTTTTAAAGACGTTGAGTTTCGAGGTATTTTTTCCCATAAGGATGTTTGTGAAACCTGTTAATGCGTCCATGGTCCCGTGGAGCTGCAGATATTTTAGCCTCATGTAAAATAATGAGGTTGTTTTTGACACTTAAACACTGAAAATAACACAAATATAATATAAACACTGAAATACAATTACTAACAGTTACACATCAATAAAAATACAATAAAAGCTGCACTTTAGATTTACTTCTTTATCGTTTCCTGACTCTTCTTAATGGTGGAGATGCTCGATTCCCTTCAGCACCGGCGCATTCACATGAGAAGTGACAAAATCGCTTCTGCGCCGCTGTGCCGTTATTTCCTATGAAGTGTGACGGCGGTGCACAAAACTCACCGTGACTTACTGTAATAAAACAGCGAGTGAGGAATGTGATTAGTGGAGGAACTTATGAGCAGTAATAATGAAGAGAAGTTTAGTGCTCCTGTCTCCTTCTTTTACTACATTAAACCACGTTAAGCTTTATTCTGAACCAGAAGCGTTTTAGACTCTGGGAGAAGCTGATTCTGATTCTTACCGTTTCTCAGAAGCTGGAGCTGTAACACAAGTTTAAAAGTGAAACAGGGAGGAGAATCCAGATAAACACAGATACATGTGGAGCTGGAACCCTGGATCCCTGCTAGTCTAATGAATTTGAAATTTAGTGGCTTTTTCGAGCTCATTTGCCTAAAAAACATCACTAATCGTGTGATTAATCAGGTGTTCTGACTTTTTCAAAAGCTTATCACTGCTATTCCAGCCCAGGGCTCTAGACTAACCTTTTGCACTGGTTGCACTGGTGCGCCTAACTTTTTTTCTTAGGTGCACCAGCACAAAAGTTAGGTGCACCCAAATTTTCGACCGCATCGCATTTAGCACCTCAGTTTTACAGGTTCACTTTTTTTTTTTTAATCGCTGTCCATATAGGCAATATTGACTTGTAAATGATTAACTAACAATCTGGTCAACATAAAGTTCTTTATCTGAAGCACAATTCTATAAGAAATGTAACTTACTGAAAAGGTGTTGTTGCTTAAAGTGCTTCACTGAGCTGAAATTTAAGATAAATGAAATAAAAAGAAAATCTAAATTAAAAGTGCAAGTGTTTTAAGGGCTTCAAACTGCACATCTCATTTAATGATAAGAATATTACATACGGTTAATGCAGTAACGAGATGCATATTATTGACGTAGGCTACATGACATGACATTATTACATTTTGAGTCAGTTTGCTGCTGATATGTTTAAAGTGCCTTAAAAAAAAGATGAACTGTGTGATATGACGTGGTAAAAGTAACCCGGACAGAACGAACAACGCTTAACGTGAAGTAAATCCAGTTAAACACAGAGACATGTGGAGCTGTTAGATTTACTGGATTTGATGGTTATTTCACACAGATGTTTGTTTGTATCATGGAGCTTTAATGATGTTTTATCTATCGAGTCGAGCGCTGAGCAAATCGGTTATTTACATCGAGAGTCGCGGTGAAAGCGAAGCGCAAAACTCTTCTCACGTCAATGAACTAAAGAAAACAACAACTGAGACAAACACGTCACGTCTTCTAATCACCGATATTTGTTTGATGTTTTTACATAAAAACCAACATCTGTAACAGCAGCACAGATGCTCACACATATCCTACACACTCCGCCATGATATTACTACTCGTAACTTTCGCTGTGTAACGCCCACCGTTGATGGCGCTGGTCCCGCCCTTCACTATCTCTGATTGGTTTACATATATAGATATGATTAGATTATGGGCCTAATGTGTGTCTGTTGTTGCACCGGAGACTTTCAGAGTCACAGAGACTTTTTTTTCCCCCCTCGAACGGCTGGTCGCACCGGTGCGACCTCAGATTTTTTTCAGTCGCACCATTGAGAAATTAGGTGGCATGTGCGACCAAATTGGTCGCACTCTAGAGCCCTGCAGCCAAGCTTTGTAAAATTAAGTAGCAACCACCTACCAACACGGTGTCTACGTCTGTGCTATGGAGTGTGCATGCTCTGTTTTCTGTAGTAAATGCAGGTTTCTGGTTGCATAGAAAACTAGAGTCTCGCAAGATTAGAAGAAGTATTGCACACTGTGACCCAGTAACCGATTGCAGAATATTTTCAACCTCATGCTTGTAAGCCAGGATAAAAATATCATTAAACCGTCACCACATGGCTGAATGATCATTAATAACAGTCTGTTTACGTCTCTGCAGGAATTCGAGGTGATCGCTCAGATTAAGCTCCTGCAGTCGGCCTGTAACAGCTACTGTCTCAATCCCGACCCGGCCTTCCTGCGCTGGTTCAAAACCCAACCTCAGCACACCGAGGAGGAAAGGTACACACACTCCAGCTCTCACATTCACTCTGTTTACTTTCTTACACGCGTGGTTACGACAGACGGACATTGTTTACACCGCACGGGGGAATTCGACGGATTTTATTAGAAATACCGGGGTCCAAGCATAAATTAGTGCAGCTAGTGTAGTGTAGATCTCTCTACACAGACACATTTTACGTCATCTTACACTCCCGAGAAGAGGGCGTGTCTAAATTCTTAAATCCATTAAAATGCTCCTACATTTACTTTTACATTTGCTGCGTTTAGCGGACGCCTTTATCCAAAGCGACTTACATTACAGTTACAGTATACAGTCTGAGCAACTGTGGGTTAAGGGCCTTGCTCAAGGGCCCAACAGCAGCAACCTGGCAGTGGTGGGGCTTGAACCAGCAACCTTCTGATTACTAGTCCTGTACCTTAACCACTAGGCCACAACTGCCTCCTACTGAGGCGCCTTAATTCTGAGTGATGATCTGACTGAACAACGAGGGAGCGTCCGACGCCAATCCCAGCATTCAGTGCGGCACGCTTCTGTGTGAAGTTTGCATGTTCTCCCCGTGTCAGTGTGGGTTTCCACCGAGTGCTCCGGTTTCCTCCCACAGTCCAAGAACATATGCAGTCAGGTTAACTGGAGCTACTAAATTGCCCCAAGTGTGTGTGTGTGTGTGTGTGTGTGTGTGTGCCCTGTGATGGACTGGCAACCTGTCCAGGGTGTTTCCTACCTTTCACCCAGTGAATTGTACCCACCACGACCCTGACCAGGATAAAAGGGCGGTAAAACAGACAATGCATGAATGAATTAATAAGAGCACCACACAAAATGGGATCTGACCGCTTTGCTTCTGCTTTTTTTGTAGCCACGCCCTGTCCTGTGAGATCGAGGGAGTGGGAGACAGCAGCCCGACGTCGCCGAAGTCTCGCACCAGCATGGTGAAGAGACTCAGTCTGTAAGTCTGACCCGTAGAATTGTGTAGAATTAAAATTTAAATGGGACATGAAACACTAGATGAAGTTAGAATTAAAAATACAAGATAGATTCCCACTAAAAATCCTCACAGGTTTAAAATCTACTTTAGTTTACATCAGCTAACGGTAACTAATCGTGCTCGGCTTATCTTCTGTTCTTTATAATAAACCAAATCAAATTTATATCAGTGTGATTTTCCTTTAAAAATAAAATCTATTATTTTATAAATGTGAATGACTCTGTTAAAAGAGTCATTCTTGATGTGAATGACTGTTTAAATGAATCATTCTCAAAATGAATGACTCTGTTCTAATGAGTCATTCTAGACATTAATGATTGTGTTCAGAGAAATCATTCTTGACATGAATACCTCTGTTAAATGAATCATTCTGGACATGAATGTCTCTGAGCAAACGAATCAGTTTCAACATAACATAACTCTGTTCAAATGAATCATTCTTCGGAATCAAATCACAGAGCTGTATTTTCGGGTATCTTTGAAATCACGGCACCGCGACCGACACGCACATTTCATCACTGCTTACCTAAGATTTATATTTAATATTAAAAAAAAATTAATTTAATCCTTTTTTAAAGAACAGAAGCTAACATGATTTACTGTACGCTTTTGTTTACCTTTGATTCTGTTCTTTAAAAATACCCAGGAATACAGCTCTGATTTAATTATTTAAACGAATCATTCTCAACATAAATGACACTGTTCAAAGTAATTTGAACTAAGTTATTAATGTTGAGAATTATTCATTCAGTGATTTGTTTGAACCAGATTATTAATATTAAGAATGATTCGTTTGAACTGAGTTATTAATGTTGAGAATGATTCGTTTAAACAGAGTCATTTATGTTGAGAATGATTTGTTGGAACTGAGTTATTATTGTTGAGAATGATTCGTTTAAACAGCGTCATTTATGTTGAGAATGATTCGTTGGAACTGAGTTGTTATTGTTGAGAATGATTTGTATGAACCGAGTCATTTATGCTAAGAAATTTGTTTGAACTGAGTCATTTATGTTGAGTGATTTGTTTGAGCCAGGTTATTAATGTTGAGAATGATTCGTTTGAACCGAGTCATTTATGTTAAGTGATTTGTTTGAATCGAGTTATTAATATTGAGAATGATTCGTTTGAACCGAGTCATTTATGTTAAGTGATTTGTTTGAACCGAGTTATTAATGTTAAGTGATTTGTTTGAATCGAGTTATTAATATTGAGAATGATTCGTTTGAACCGAGTCATTTATGTTAAGTGATTTGTTTGAACCGAGTTATTAATGTTAAGAATGATTCGTTTGAACTGAGTTATTAATGTCAAGAATGATTCATTTAAACAGAGTCATTTATATTGAGGAATGATTTGTATGAACAGTCATTAATGTTGAGAATGATTTGTTGGAACTGAGTTATTAATGTAAAAAATGATTTGTATGAACCGAGTCATTTATGTTGAGTGATTTGTTTGAATCGAGTTATTAATATTGAGAATGATTCGTTTGAATCGAATCATTTATGTTGAGTGATTCATTTGAATCGGGTTATTAATATTGAGAATGATTCGTTAGAATCGAGTCATTTATGTTGAGTGAATTGTGACCGTCAGTATCTTCCCATCTCGCAGGCTTTTTTTGGGAACAGACGCCACAGCCGCCGCCGCTGCGAATTCCCCGGTGAGAGAGACGCCCAGGTCGCCTCCTGCTGGTAGTTCGGGGGAGAGCATGGACTCGGTCAGCGTGTCCTCCAGTGACTCCAGTCCCTCGGACAGCGAGGGCATGACGCCCACACACACCCTCCACTCACAGATGAAGAAGGTACGTCATGCAGTCCGGCCTCCGGTTTGTTTCTCCTATACGGCCAAAAGTGTTTAGACGTCCTGCCTAATTAATAATATTATTAATAATATTAGGACTCGGTGTCCAAATACTTTTGTCCATATCGTGTGAGTTTTTCCTGTTGTGTCCAGATGTCCGAGTCGTCCTCCTGCACCTCCCTGCACTCCATGGACACGTCCTCGTCCTCAGCTAGCGGCCCGTCGGCCTCGTGCAACCACCGCCGCTGCGTGTCGCTGACGCCCACCACGCCCACGTCACCGGCCTCGCCGGCGTACAACACGCAAACGCAGGACGCCTGCATCATCCGGGTGAGCCTGGAGCACGGCAACGGGAACCTCTACAAGAGCATCATGGTAAGCAGCGGAAAGTGAACTCAAACTAGGACACACATTTGCACCGCCGTATCCAAGCCTACATATTTCTCCTCTTATATTCATACCTGTATTTATATATCGATTATAATCTATATTATTATTATTATATATTATTACTACTATTATACCCATTTATTCCTATATCTAATATTATATTTTCAATCTTTAATATTTATCCCTATATACACTTACTGTATATATAAACCAATGTATATTATTGCTCCTATTGTAAATAGTCATACCTGTATATATATATATACATATGTGTGTGTGTGTGTGTGTGTGTGTGTGTGTGTGTGTATAAATGTATTATATTATTACATTATATATACAGTACCAGTCAAAAGTTTGGACACTTTCTCATTCCTGTGGTTTTTCTTGATATCTAGATTAATAATGAAGACGTCCAAACTATGAAGGAACACGTATGGAATTATGTAGTGAACAAAAAAGTGTTAAACAAACCAGAATATGTTTTATATTTTATATTCTTTAAAGTAGCATCTTTTGCTTTGATGACAGCTTTGCACACTTTTTGGCATTTTCTCAATCAGCTTCATGAGGTGTAGCCACCTGGAACGGTTTTCAGTTAACGTTTGTGCCTCGTCTAGAGTTAATTTCTGGAATTTCTTGCTTTTTTAATGTGTTTGAGAGCATCAGTTGTGCTGTGCAGAGGTAGAGTTGGTAAAATATAAAACATATTCTGCTTTGTTTAACACTTTTTTGTTCACTACATAATTCCGTACGCGTTCCTTCATAGTTTGGACGTCTTCAGTATTAATCTACAATGTAGAAAATAAAAATAATCAAGAAAAACCACTGAAGAGAAGGTGCTGCCCCTTTGTAAATATGTGTACCTACATGTATATATCAGTTATAATCTATATTATTGTTATTATATATTATTATCTGCATCTTACTTTTATTATGCTCATTCATACCTAATCTAATATTATATTTTTATATTAAATATTTATCCGTACATATATATACTGTATGTATGTGTATATATGTACTTTATATTATTATTATCTGTATATTATTATATATTACTATCTATATATTACTACTATTATACTCATTCATACCTATATTATTACCTATATATTTTATATTTAATATTTATCCCTACATATACTCAAATATATAAAACAATGTATAGTATTGCCCCTTTGTAAATATGTGTACCTATATGTTTATATCGGTTATAATCTATATTATTGTTATTATATATTATTATCTGTATCTTACTTTTATTATGCTCATTCATACCTATATTTAACATTATAATTTTATATTAAATATAAAAGCCGTAGCCTAGCGGTTCAAGCCCCACTACCACTGCTAGGTTGCTGCTGTTGGGCTCTTGAGCGAGGCCCTTAACCCTCAGTTGCTCAGACTATATACTGTAACTGTAATGTAAGTCGCTTTGGATAAAGACGTCTGCTAAATGCTAAAAATTTAAAAAAAATATTTATCCCTATCATTTCTCCTGTTGTAAATACTTATACCTGAGACCAGAAACGAGGCAGGAAATCGGTGCAGTGTGTCAGAACTCAGCAGTGTGTCTGATTTTAAGCATTTCCTTTCAAACGAGTGAACTTTTATTCATCCTCAGTGGTTTTAAACACTAATTTTGATATGAATTTCTCACACGATGTCTTTTTCCCGCAGCTGACCAGTCAGGATAAAACGCCGGCCGTGATCAGCAGAGCCATGGCCAAACACAACCTGGACGAGGAACAGGTCGAGACCTACGAGCTCGTACAGGTCATATCGGACGAGAGAGGTGAGCACAGGCGTCAGAACCTCCGAATTTTACCCTCTAACCTGTCGGGTTTCAGTTCTGAAAATCCTACATGAAGACTATAAACACACGTCTCTGTTTATCTGAGTGACTGACATTAATAATCTATATTTACAGTCTGGTGTAAACTCAGATTTTGCTTACAAGTGAATAATCCTGCGCTCCGTCATTACCGCAGTTTCCTGACAAATTAAACATACCCACTTCCCTCTGAAATCAGTAAACAAAAAAACGTTTTCCCAGCGTGCCTTGGAGTTTTTTTGGAGCCACCTTGTCTTTCCAAAAGTTCAGGAACTTCTAAAATACCTAATGAGCCATTTCAAAAATGGTACTGGACCGCAAATGGCCTGTGGGCCGAAGTTTGGACGCCGCTGCTTTATGACAAAAGTACGACGTAACAGAGTCGCCGTTTTTGTTCTCTTCTCTTATGCCAGAGTTTTTAGGTGGGTCATGAGCCAGAAAAATATGTCGCAGAAATAAGTACGCGAACACCTTCTTGTGGAGGCTTTAAGTTACATCTTGTACGCCACAGTGGGACCAGATTGTGCAGAGCAGAGAGGGTAGGATGAATTATTGTGTTGCCTGGGTTGCACAAAAATCACGGACAAAATGTGGGTCGCTACACGACGCTACCCGAGCGCCCATAATTGACGCATTAATTTGTTTTGTATAAAAACATGGGACGCTCAGGTTGGTGCGACGGTCCGAAACACTCGCCCACCACAACAGAGAACTTCGGTTGGAATCTGAGCGCTGCTAGCCGCCTGACACAGTGGGCCGTGTCTGAGGGAGGGTGGGATGGATAGAGTTTGATGTATTGAGGTCGTCTGCAGGAATAGTGGAGGAACACATGGAGCAGAGCGTGTTATGGCTCTTAAGTGCTAGTCTGTCACTCTCCTCGGCCATTGTAAAGGCAGTAGGGAGCTGGAAATGACTCGGTTGTTAAGAAAAAAAGTAGAAAACGTAAATAAATAAATAATAATAATTAAAAAAAACAAAGATGCCACTGTAAAGCTGACTTTCGCCCCCTGGTGGAATTGACTTCCTCTCTCTTTTCTCAGAGCTGGTGATCCCAGACAACGCCAACGTCTTCTACGCCATGAACACCTCGGCCAACTTCGACTTCGTCCTGCGCGCCCGCGGCGCCGAGGGTCGGCCGGTGCAGCTCCGCTCGCGCTGCAGCTCCACGCTGCCACGGACGCAACCGCGCAACAGCCTGTCGCTGCGACTCAGCAAGGTCACGCTCTGACCGTCGCGTCCCTGCAGCCCCGCGCAAAAGTCCACGAAGTATTTAAAGTAAATATACGTTAATAAACCTCCCTGAACGTCTGCACTTATATTTCCCGCCCGGTATGTCACACCTTTGGTGTCCGAACTTTTGCGTGGGACTGTACGCCGACCTCCGAACAGACTTGAGGAGGACGTCTGGGTCATGTGATCTACGTGCAATCTTCTAACCATGTACACTATCCTATCCTGGATCCTACGGGCTTGTGGAGCTCGTGAAGCCCCTCTTAAGAGCTGCTGGACTCTTTTTTTGGACGTGATTTATCAGTATTCAGCTCCTGTCGAGCGTTCTTCCATCTCCTTGGTCCTGAACGACGATGGGAGTCTTGCGTCAGTATTGGATTCGATGGATTGATCGATTGATTGATTCGTCATTATGTCGACGTCTATATATATATGTGTGTGTGTGTGTTATTTCTTTCATGTCCTTGTATGCATTATGTGGACAGCTATGTAGCTAAAATAGCACTCGGCGCCCCCCGCAGGCCCTAATCGTGAGCTGTATGACGAACGCAGGTACAGTGCGTTCCGATTGGCTCCCGCTCGGCTCTCGCTCGGCTTTCAGACCCCTTGGAGGAGTCGCACACCAGCGTGAAGGCTCTCGGATCGGGACCGAGCTGAGCTCTGATTGGTTGCGCTTGTTTATAAGTGGGTGAAGTTATTATGTAAAGAAAAGAAACACAGTGATGGACAGAATTTCAGTCGTTTTGTCTACAAATGAATGTTAGTTTATTGATTTTTTTTTGGTGAATGAATGTGTCAGATGACTGTGAAGCCGTGAAAATGAAAATCAGTGATATTCAGATGATGCAGCGTCCCGAATCACAGCTAATAAGAAGTGTTAAAGAGCAAGTACAGTTCAAGTACAACGTTTACATTCACCTGTGAGTCACGTACATGCCGTGACAGTGTTGGGAGTTTGAAGATTTCGGCGACTGAATTTTTAAATGATCAGAATTTCACCATGTGACCCCCTGGAAACCCAACCCGCCCGTCACCCTGAGAATAAAACTTAAAGAATGACGCGTAATTATTATCTGAATTATAATTATTAACTGCAGCAGACAAATTCATCCACTAGTCTGCTGGGTGGGAAAAGACGGGGACTAAAAAGTGGGCGGCTGTGTAAGGACCCTGGTTAGTAGCCCAAGGTGCCTGTACAGAAGTGGAAGAACGTGGAGATCAGTGTGTGACTCTCCCTGTGCGAGACCGACCTCATGCGTCGATCCACCGAAGTACGAATAAGGCCGATAAGAAGGGGTCGGCGGAGCACACATATCTGAGGGAGGGCGTGTCGGGAAAACATACCCTCCTCGTACACCATCGGGGTCTCCAGCAGAGGAAGAGGAACTGGCTACGACTAAACTGTGAGGAAAAAGGAGAAGCTGTAGAAATAAAATAGCAAACGTTCGTTAAGCAAGAAGGAGAATTTATGTCCCCGAATGATTAGAATTGTGGGCTGAACTGACGCGTCCGCTGTATTATGAATACTCGTGTTGTGTTACTGCACTTCACTCTCACTCCCGCACAGCGTCGAGCGCCCCCCAGTGTGTGATATTCGAACCCGCCGCTCGGAGCCTCGCTGCACTCCACGTGTTTCATCTTCTTGCATTTTTATTTCATTATTTATTGTTCGACACCTGACTGATCTCACACAGCGCCTCCTGATTACACTCCGACTCTCAGCTGTGTCGGAAAGGAATGAAATATAAAAATTGGACTTTATAGAAAACAAACGAATGAAAAAATTAGAAAATCGTAATAATAAACATCATTTCAAAATGGATAGTTACAGAAATATATGTTTAAAATCATTAAATAAGTTCACTGTTAGACTTTGTTGTTAAGTCCATTAACTCTCCATGACGACCCGGAGTCGATCCTCATCTCTGGACTCGATGATCAGCGTCTGTGAGGTGTTCTGCATATTTTGCATCCTCTCATAATATGCAAAACTCAGTGTGCCACTGCAACCCTGACCAGGTTCGAGTGCTTGGTGAAAGCGAATGAGTAACGTTTCCAGTGCCGCTTATACTGCAGACTTTTAAAGATGGAAAAATGATGGAATTAATTTAATTGGATGTTCGGCCCACTGGACCAATATTAATAAAGATGTGACGGCGGTGCTATCGGTGGGCAGGGCGTCTACACAGGCGTGATTGGCGATGCCCGGGCTGGTATAGTCCTGCAATGTGGAACCAGCTTCGCCACGACCCTGACCAGGACAAAGCACTTGATAAAAATTTAATAAAGGCGCCCAGGTGGCGCAGCAGGATATTCCACTAGCACACCAGCGCCGAGAGTCTGAACTCCTCGGTTCGAAACTCGGTGTTGCCTCTGATCGGCTGGGCGCCATCTAGCGGGCATGATTGGCAGTGCCTGCTGGGAAGGATGACTGGACTATGTGGGTGGGGTCTTCAAACTCTGTGTAAGGACCCTGACTGGTGGATAGAGGCGCCTGTGCAGAGCGCATGGGTGGAAAAGGGTTCCATTAAGGGCTGCGTGCGGGTCGTCGAAGGCGTGAGCAGCAATATACCCACCTCGACTGCAAAAAAACTAATTGACTACATGCATAAAATATATTTAAAAAATATAATAAAATTAAAAACATTATTAATTTTGTGCCTCCTCGTTCACGTTGTGCCCTCTGTGATTTATTTAAAGATTTTATTTTCATGCCAGCGTCTGCAGCGGCGGCTCAGATTTTCCAAACCGTCAGTCAGGCATCATGTGACCAGTTCATCCATCTTCTAAAATTCCACTTCAGCACTTGTGAATTTTCACATTCCGATTATCTCAAGTGTTTCTTTCTTGCCAAAGAATTCTGTATCAGCATCAGCTAGTAAATAAATTATTACAGTTATTATGATGGATTTTTTTATGTCATTAAATATTAATTTTCCTGAATTAAACTGAATTCTCTGAAGAACGAGTGGAAACGAATTTTTATTCTCATGGTTTTATTCACTCCTGAAGGACCTGCCGTCACGGTACAGCTGATACAGTCTAGCCGGAAAGTGTGCACCCCCCCCTTTCACCTTACACGTTTCCACTGTGTGATGGTCCATCCTAGATGCCTAAGAGCCCAGAGAAGTGGACGCCGCTTCTGGACGTGGTTGACATAAGGCTTCTTATTTGCTCAGTAAAGTGTTAAGTATGATTAGTGCATTAACTCTGTATTGTAGAGCTTGATAAAGGTTTGATAAACTAATCCCTCACCCATGTGGTTATATCAGCTAGTGTTGAGTGGAGGTTCTTGATGCGGCGCCGTCTGAGGGATGGAAGATCACGAGCGTTCAGGTTAAGCTTGTGTCCTTGGCCTTTATGCACTGAAATTCCTCCTGATTCATATAGGGGGGTGGGCTTCATATTGTTCATATAGGGGTGGGATATTAGCCGGATAGGGACTTTATCATAACTGATGCACTATGATCTCTGCTGGCTGATTGATGGCGCCTGGACAGAGGCGGGGAAAGAGTGCGTTGATCAGGATGCGTCTCTCCGTACACAAGGCTGATTTGCATATATGCACCCGCCCAGTGTGGGTAACAAAATGCATACGGCTGCTGCCCATGTGTCGGAGGGGGCATGGGTTAGCTTCGTTCTCCTCAAATGAGAGCGGGGGTTGGCATTAGTGGAGAGGAAGCGTGACGCAAGAAGTCGGTCCAAAAGTTGGCTAGTTTGTGCCAAGGACAAGCCTGGTGCCACGCCCACAGATTTTCTAAAACCCACCACGGCTCAACGCTGTAGAGTTTCACCCATCACAAGCAGAACAGAAATGACTCAGGAACTAAAAACAACCTGTTAAAATGAATGTTTCATTAGGCTTACCATTTACTTCCGTTCCTTCATTGTTTTTTTTTTTACTAGTTGTGAATCCGCTGGTGCTTGCACAAACCCTGATCTAATCAAGGAAACCCGGATCACCCCCCCCCCCCCCCCCCCCCCCCCTAGACACGCGTCCGATCTGCGGCCACTTCTTATCACCCGTCAGTGTTGGGTCCTCACACGGAGCCGTTTTGCTTACTGATTCATTTAAATCTCCCGATATCCACGCTCAGTTGCTTGGACCAGTCCCGGATCCCGAATATCGCAGCGGTAGTGGGAAGAGACCCCGTCCGACCGTCCCTCCCTCAAATTAAACACGCCCAGCTGAGATTCTAACACTCCACAGTGATGTGCTAGCGGCCAGGCGTTGAGCTCAAAAACGAATCCTACTGTACTGATTTTTATTACAGAACCTGCTGCCGTAGCTTTAAGGGGTTAAGGTACTGGACTAGTAATCATAGGGTTGCTGGTTCAAGCCCCACCATCACCAACTTGTCACTGTTGGGCCCTTTGGATTAAAGCAAATGTAAATGTAATTTTCAAGACTATAGAAACGCTATAATGCAATCTAACCATATGATGGCGCTGCTGGGGATTCAAACCCTGGATCCCAGCGATAGCAAGCTGCGCAAGTGACAGCCTCGCCCCCCCGAGCGCCACGGTGAACCCACTCACTCACTTTCTTAACCGCTTATCCAATCAGGGTTGGGGAAGGGGGGTGCTGGAGTCTATCCCAGCTTTTCAATGGGCGCAAGGCACACAGTAACACCCTGGACGGGGCGCCAGTCCATCGCAGAGCAGACAGACACACCCATTCACCTACAGGGTAATTCAGTGCCCCCAATTAACCTGACTGTGGGAGGAAACCCACACAGACACTTGGAGAACATGCAAACTCCACACAAAAAGGACCCGGACCGCCCCACCTGGGTATCGAACCCAGGACCTTCTTGCTGTGAGGCGACAGTGCCCACCCACCCGCCAAGGTGAGCCGATTGGCTCTGTCTGGGTGAAGGAGGGTGGGGGTGCGATAAAGCAATGTTTGATGCCCTTTGATAGACGGACGTACTCCGACAGTACGACTTTGGACCCACTGTGACATCTACCAGGGTGAAGTAAAACAGATGAATCAGATATAAACGATCACAAGTCATTGATCAATACCCAGCCTTCAAAGAGATTGAAGCTACTTTGTATCCAGCACCTCTTTGATCTTCATTTCTGATTCATCAAAGAGCAAGCGGAAGCTGATTGGCTGGGTTGTGTAAAGCCACGCCTCCTTTAGTCATGCCCTGTTGCTCCACGCGGACTCTGGAGTCCCAGTCTTGTCTCAGAGTTCAACAGGGAAGCACATCGAGGGCAGACAGGTGAGTAAAAACCCCCAAACACACTATTATACAGGGTACAGGGGGCACTGGGTGGGTCAGGGTTGCCAGATTGAACAAGATTCAATGCTTACATCTACAATAAATAACACTGTGTTGACACTGTGGGTTAAAATAGATTTTATTGCAGAACAGATTCAGTTTGGAAGACTGGGACAGGTTCAGACTGGAACTGGTCTGGGTGGTTAAAACTGGTCTGGGTTGGGGAGAAAGTCGCAGGGTGTAAATGTACCAATCTGGCACTGAAATAAATACAGTAAATATTTAATATGGTTTGTATTTAAGGCTGCAGTTACTTCCTTTATGGTTTTAATTGCATTAAAGTCCAGTCCAGAACCTGCTGTTGCATTTCAGGTTTGTTATGATTATAAAAATATAATGTATATAATGGTATAGCCAAAAGTATGTGGACACCCGTCCTAATTATTATTATTATTATTATTATTATTATTATTATTATTATTATTATTATTATTATGAGTTCAGGTGTTTTAGCCACACCAGCTGCTTAAACTGATCACATCCGTTACTTTAAATAAATGCTATGCTTCCGGATGTGTGTTGGGCATTACCTTAGGGAAGGCCCTTTCCAGTGCAAGCACTGAATTTCCCAGTGGTTTTGTGTTCTGGTTTTGTTATTTTTAATCATTTTAAGTCCAGAACCTGCTGTTCCATTTCAGGTTTGTTATGATTATAAAAATATAATGTATATAATGTATGGGGACACCCGTCCTAATTATTGAGCTGCTTAAACTGACCACATCCGTTACTTTAAATAAATGATATACTCCCGGATTTGTGTTGAGCAATAGCTTAGGGAAGGCCCTTTTCGAGTTCATCTGTACATGAGTTTCTTGTGGGGGGATTTTCCAGTGGTTTTCTGTTCTATTTTTCTTTATTTTTAATGATTTTTAATGATCCAGGGGTGACGTTTCTAGTTCTGTCTACGTTCGATATTTCACTGTAATTCCCACTGCGTACAGTTTCACACACTGGCACTGCCCAGACGGTTGTGTAGAACCAGGGCAAAGGTTAAGTACATAAATTAAACCAGTCTTCAGTGTTTCTCAACTCAAACACTCGTTTTTACCCTTATTATGGGCTTATTAAAGTGTTTATAAAAGGAATAAAGTGTTAAACCAACCACTGTCCATTTTATCAGCTCCACTTACCATATAGAAGCACTTTGTAGTTCTACAATTACTGACTGTAGTCCATCTGTTTCTCTTCATGCTTTGTTACCCCCTTTCACCCTGTTCTTCAATGGTCAGGACCCCCACAGGACCCCCACAGAGCAGGTATTATTTAGGTGGTGGATGATGCAGTGCAGTCACTGCAGTGCTGAGAATGATCCACCACCTAAATAATACCTGCTCTGTGCTGGTCCTGTGGGGGTCCTGACCATTGAAGAACAGCATGAAAGGGGGTAAAAAAGCATCCTCCCAATCTAGTCGTATAAAAATTCCCAGTTGTATCTCCTCTAGTGCTGCAGACTCAAACCCTGACCCTCCGACACGTGTGTAGTAGCCGACCGCTTCTTTTCACCTGCTCGAGGTGTGTCTACACAGATAGCAGTAGCAGTCTCTGTGCAGTGCCTCGACCAGCCAGCAGAGGTCAGAATGGGGCAGCGGTAGCTTTCTAGTCAAGTAAGGTACTTCACTGGTAATCAGAGGGTTGCCGGTTCAAGCCCTACCACCGCCAAGTTGCCTCTGTTGGGCCCCTGAGCAAGCGTCTCAACCCTCAATTGCTCAAATTGTATTCAATGATAATTGTAAGTCGCTTGGCGGCACGGTGGCTCACTGCTAGAAGGTCCTGGGTTCGATCCCTATGAGGGGCGGTTCGGGTCCTTTCTGTGTGGAGTTCGTAAGTTCTCCCCGTGTCTGTGTGGGTTTCCTTCTGGAGCTCCGGTTTCCTCCCACAGTCCAAAAACATAAAACATGCAGTCAGGTTAATTGGAGACACTGAATTTCCCTATAGGTGAATGGGTGTGTGTGTGGATGGACTGCCGCCCCGTCCAGGGTGTTACTGTGTGCCTTGCGCCCATTAAAAAGCTGGGATAGTCTCCAGCACCCCCACCCCCGGCGACCCTAATTGGATCAGCGGTTAAGAAAGTGAGTGAGTGAGTGAGTGAGTGAAAGTCGCTTTGGATAAAAGTGTAAATGTAAATCATCGCAGCAGTAAAGAGGAGTCTCAACAGCCCTTCCTCAGACACAGCCAATTGTTTGTGTAGGCGCCTGGCTGGCCAATAGCACAGCTGAGAAACTTAAACTTAAACTTAAAAAAACTGAAACTTAAAAGCTTGAGATCCCAG
The DNA here is from genome assembly GCF_030014385.1 of Trichomycterus rosablanca. NCBI lineage: Eukaryota > Metazoa > Chordata > Actinopteri > Siluriformes > Trichomycteridae > Trichomycterus > Trichomycterus rosablanca. The sequence continues at coordinate 1,927,274 of NC_085994.1, forward strand.
TGGTGATCCAAGTGCCACATTGACATATACACTGTAAATGATTCCAGTATAAACATTTAGGTATAATATATGGAACAAGCCCCATCACCAGCCTGTCAGACACCCAGTTTAAAAAACTAGTCAATAAAATCTTTTGATAGATTAGATGCTGAGTGATTTCACTGCTGATGGTCGAATTTACTCCCCCCGTTTACCCCTCGTTACAAAATCCCCTCTTGAGAAATCTCTGAAACTCAAACGTTGTTCCTTGTTCTGGATTTTGTCCTGTTACGTAATGATCGAGTGAAACATTCCATTTCATGTGTTCATGCTTCACTACCACTTTATCCTTGTCAGGGTCACAGTGGGTCCGGTGCTCCTCCAGAATCACTGTGTGCAGTCCAATCCATTACGGACGTGACTCTTTATTACAATTACAAATCCTTCTTATTATATAATATACATCCAATGCTAATATTTACTTTATATGTAAGTAAACAAATGTATTCAAATGTATAGATTATAATATATAGTAAATACATTTATTTTAAATAAGTTCATAACTTTAAGCTCATCCATATGTTTTACAAGGTAATACTAGAATAAAAACAGTACATATTTAAAGATCACATAAATCGATCCATTTTTACATATTAATACTTTAAAATAAAATTATTCTATTTAAGATAATTAAAAAGAATAAAATAAAATCGTTCTTGTGAAAACTGTTGCTGCTGGTACAGTATTTTAGCGTCCTTTCAGTTTTATTTAACAACTTGGGTTTGATTCCCACAGTCCTTTCTGTGTGGAGTTTGCATGTTCTCCCTGTGTTCACGGGGGTTTCCTCCGGGTGCATTATAAAGACCTGCAGTCAGGTTAACTGGAGATACTAGTAATGACCCTGTGTGTGTGTGTGTGTGTGTGTGAGTGTGAGTGTGTGAGAGTGTGTGAGAGTGTGTGAGAGTGTGTGAGAGACTGTACAACACTTTCAGAAATCGTATGACTAACCAGCAGTAGTAAGCGGCACAACCACTTCATAAAACCGGTGATTCATTCGCCCTGCCGGGTCAAAGTTGCAGTGAAACCACACACAAGTGAATAGAGATGAATAAGAATCATTCTCCTGATGTTTTACTGCACCTTAGTGGCTCCTTTTTTTAGATTCAGACTCCCAGATGGCGCAGCGGGATATTCCGCTAGCACACCAGCACTGAGACTCTGAACTCCCGAGTTCTAACCTCGGCTCTGCTACCGGTCGGCTGGGCACCCCTCTAGGGGGCATAATTGGCAGTGGCAGCAGCAGACAAAACTGGTCTTTTCAAGTCTGCTGGGTGGGTAAAAGACCGGACTAAAGTGGGCGGGGTCTTTGACACTGTGTAAGGTCCCTGGTTAGTAGCCCGAGACGCCTGTACAGCAATAATACCAGTAAAAATTATAATAATAGTATCATTATTAATAACAGTAAAAATAATAATAATAATATCAGTAATAATAACAGTAAGAATATCAGTAAAATTTATAATAATAATATTAGTAATAATATCAGTAAAAATTATAATAATAATAATAATATCAGTAATAATATCAGTAAAAATTATAATAAAAATAACAGTAAAAATTATAATAAAAATAACAGTAAAAATTATAATAATAATAATAATATCAGTAATAATATCAGTAAAAATTATAATAAAAATAACAGTAAAAATTATAATAATAATAATAATATCAGTAATAATATCAGTAAAAATTATAATAAAAATAACAGTAAAAATTATAATAATAATAATATCAGTAATAATATCAGTAAAAATTATAATAAAAATAACAGTAAAAATTATAATAATAATATCAGTAATAATATCAGTAAAAATTATAATAATAATAATAAAAATATCAGTAAAAATAACAGTAAAAATTATAATAATAATATCAGAAAAAATAACAGTAAAAATTATAATTCTAATAATAATAATATCAGTAATAATAACAGTAAAAATTATAATAATATTTTAAGTAAAAAAAACAGTAAAAATTATAATAATAATATCAGTAATAATAAAAAAAATAATAATAATAACAACAGTAAAAATTCTAATAATAATAATAATAACAGTAAAAATTCTAATAATAATAATATCAGTAATAATTACAGTAAAAATGATAATTCTAATAATAATAATATCAGTAATAACAATGGTGATAATTATAAGAAGAAGAAGAATATCAGTAATTAAAGCAATAAGCCACAAGAGACCGTGCGTTACTGTGATTTTAGCACAGGGATGAAGTTTTTGGCGCGACGCAAAGCGGAGAGCCTAAAACTTCTTTCCCCGTGCTAAAATCATAGCAGTAACGCACGGTCTCGAGTGGCTTATTGCTTTTATAAAACGGCGGTCAACATAAAATACAATAAATACAACAATGTTTAATTCATAAATGTATTTATTGTGTATAAACTTACAATAAAGCATTCTTCCGCGACGCAACGTAGTTCGATTAACAATTAACTAGGCAACATGAGGGCGAAAATAACATTAACTTTTTCTATTCAGTGGCGTATTAATATGGAATGATGTGAGGGGGTCCTAGGTGTGCGTTTATCGGGGATTTTACAACGGCTTCGAACGCGGCTCAGCCAATCAGATTTTAGGACCGGAACTATCCGTTTTATAAACTACTACTACTAATAATGAAAATAATAGTCATCAGTTTACGGCCAATTTTGTATCTCGAGCAGACACGGGGAGAACATGCAAACTCCTCACGCAACCTGGGAATCAAACTGCTATGGGGCGAGCGGCTGGTTTCTCATATTAACACTGTGTAACTTCTGAACAGTTAAAATATGATTGTTTATTTCTGAAGTTGTTTGTAGATTGCGCCACAGTGCTCTACTTGCAAAGCAGCCTTGTAGTCATAGCGGATCTTATGTTCCCTCCCAGCATGCAACAGTGATAAACTGTAGTGACCTGCAGTATTTAATCTAGTCTCTAATCTTGATTGGGGTTTTATCAGCCTGAACTTTAACCACAACAAGCAGTTCTGATTCACTCATGCTGCCTTCAAGTGATCCTCAGATCTTAAACTGGACGAGTCATGAGTACAAAGCTCAGCTCCCCCCTCCCAAAAAATTGGGGCAGTAGGTGAAATACTAGAATCCCAAATGGTGCCATCAGCTGGTTGGGCGTCTATATACAGACATGAATGGCTGTGTCTGAGGGAGGGATGGCTGAGGTTATGAGGTTCCTGGGTTGTGTTACCGCATTGCGCCCAGTAATTCAGAGGAGAAAGCCAGACCCACCGCGACCCTGACCAGGATATAGCAGTGGTACAAGATGGAAAGTAAATGAAATGATTAGATATTAATCATCTGGATTCCACCAGTTTGAGAGCCGCTGCCTGACCTACACTGTTGCATACATGCTTACTGGTTACCAGTTTACTGGTATTCTGCTTATTAAACTGGCAACTTCATGTACAAAAAATTATTTTAAATGCATTAAAATACCCAAAGTGACACCTTGTGGTGCAGCAGTATTGCGCCTGACTCCAAATCAGCAGGCTGTGTGTTTATATGACGTGACGTAGTTGGTAGAGCTGCGTACCAACTGCAAGACACCGTTGGACCCTTGAGCAAAGTGCTTAATCCTCTCGATTCCAGGATGCTGTACGATGGAAACCGTTTTTCTTCATTTGTGCTTACAGTCTGTTTTACTCTCATTTCCTCTCGACCAGTTTGCAGGAGATTTTCTTCATCATGGCAGAGAATGGACACATGAATAAGACGGACACAGACACACCGTCCAGCTCTCAGGAGACTCAGGTGAGTCCAGACAGAGAATAAATCCTAGAAAGATCCACTGTTGGTTCTAAAACACTTATTATAAAATCTGATTGGCTGAGCTGCGTTCGAAGCCGTTGTAAAATCCTCGATAAACGCACACCTAGGACCACCTCACATCATTCCATATTAATACGCCACTGAAAAGAAAAAGTTAATGTTATTTTCGCCCTCATGTTGCCTAGCAACACTGTTAATCGAACTACGTTGCGTCGCGGAAGAATGCTTTATTGTAAGTTTATACACAATAAATACACTTATGAATTAAATGTTGTTGTATTTATTGTATTTTATGTTGACCGCCGTTTTATAAAAGCAATAAGCCACTCGAGACCGTGCATTACTGTTATGATTTTAGCACGGGGAAAGAAGTTTTAGGCACTCCGCTTCACGTCGCGCCAAAAACGTCATCCCCGTGCTAAAATCACAGTAATGCACGGCCTCTCGTGGCTTATTGCTTTATTTTAACACCATGAAGCCTCTGATGATAAAAATGAAGAGTAGAATCAGGTGAGTTTGGGGTTTTTGTGTTTATTTTTTAGTAACACTGAGTGTAAAGAACTCTAAATAAGAAACAGAAAATAAAAATACAGGAAGCAAAATAAATCCAGATTCTAGATCCTGTCATAAAAATATCCCTAACAAACAAACCAGCTCAAATCCTCTGATTCTTGATTAGTCACATTTTTAAAAGATTTAAATTCTGGTCACAGTGTTTAGGACGCTTGATTAGACACAGTCTATATGGATTTAACTTTTATTTCCTCCCAATATTTAAAGATTTGACTCCTGGAGAGTCAAAGTAATTGGGGCTTTGATTCCTATTTAGAGCATTGACTGTTGTTTTGTCCCAATATTTAAAGATTTGAGTCCTGGAGAGTCACAGTCTTTAAATATTGGGACTAATCAAGAGTCAAACATCTAAAGATTTGACTCCTAAAGAGTCACAGTCTTTAGAGCTTTGACTCTTGATCAGTCTAAGTCATTATTGTTTAATCCCAGTATTTAGAGCTTTGACTCCTGGGAAGTAACAGTCTTTATAGCTTTGACTCTTAACTAGACACTGTCTTTAGGGCATTGATTCCTGTAAAGTCACAGTCTTTAGAGATTCTATCCATCCATCCATCCATCCATCCATCCATCTATCTATCTTGAGTCCTGAAAAGTCACAGTCTTTAGAGATTCCATCCATCCATCCATCTATCTATCCATCTTGAGTCCTGAAGAGTCACAGTGTTTAGGGCTTTGATTCTTGGAGAGTTACAGTCTTTAGGGCTTTCAATCTTAATTAGTCGCAGTCTATATAACGTTTACTATTGTTTCATCCCAATATTTAACTGTTTGACTCTTGGAGAGTCACAATCTATAGAACTTTCATTCCTGGAGAGTCACAGTCTTTATGGCTTTGACTCTTGATTAGACCCAGTCTTTAGAGCTTTGACTATTGGACTTTGACTCTTATTAATCATAAGTCTTTATGGTTTTGTCTCTTGATAAGTCCCAGTCTTTATAGATTTGACTTTTGTTTCATCCCGATATTTAAAGATTTGACTCCTGGAGAGTCACAGCATTTAGGGATTTCACTCTTACTTAGTTACAGTCTTTAGAGCTTTGACTCTTGATTAGTCCCAGTTTTTAGAACTTTGAGTTCTGGAGAGTCACAGTGTTTAGGGTTTTGGTTCTTAATTAGTCACAGTCTTTATAGCCTTGAATCTTGATTAGTACCATTCTTTAGAACTTTGAGTCCTGGGGAGTCTTTAGAGCTTTATTTCCTTGAGAGTCACAGTCTTTACAGCTTTGACTGTTGTTTTTGTAATGTTGACTTTTGATTAGTCATAACTTTAACTCTTGTTTAGTCATAGTTAAAAAAAAATTGACATCTTGACAGTGCCACTCCTTAGAGCTTTGACTCTTGATTAGTCCCAGTCTATAGAGCTTTGACTTCTGGAGAGTCCCAGACTTTAGGGCTTTGACTCTCAATGAGTCCCAGACTTTAGGGCTTTGAGTTCTGGAGAGTCAGAGTCTTTAGAGCTTTGACTCTTGATTAGTCCCAGACTTTAGAGCTTTGACTCTCAATAATCCCAGTCTCTAGGACTTTTGATTTTAAGTATTATATGTCTGTTTTATTTTTTATTCCAGAGTGTGATGTCTCGCATGAGTAATTTACCGCTGGTGAGCTCGGCGTGTGACGCAGTGTCCAGCGTCTACAACAGCACGAAGGAGAACGTCCCCGCCCTCAGAGGGGTGATGGATGCTGCAGAGAGCGGGGTTCGAACCCTGAGCACGGCTGCCAGCTCGGGCACCAAACCCATACTGAACAAATTAGAGCCACAAAGTAAGAACCGGAATCCCTCTACACCCGCACCCCCCATATTCATACAGTACAGCGTGTAGGAATAAACATACGTTATCATGTAAATTAAATACCGTCCCGACAGTTTTGGCAAACGGAACAGTGTTTAAATTTACTATCACCTGGACAAACACTGTGTCCAAAAGTACTGTATGTAGACACTTGTTAGACATCTCATTCCAAAAGCATAGGCATTAATATTGAGTTACCCTCCTTTTGTTGCTATAACAGCCTCCACTCAGTTGGTAGAGCTTTTGCCAAGATTTTTGAGTGTGTCCCCAATCTGTTGATTAATTTTGTTTAATTGATTTCATACACCTGATAGCAATTTTTGTGTATTCAACCTTGTGGCAGCAGAACTCACTAACTACGTCATAGGGGTGTCTACAAACTTTTGGCCGTATATCGTGCACTCTGGGTCGTTTTGTTTGTTTAATCGTTTAATTTTGCACTTTTATTGCAGTCGCCATGGTGAACGAATACGCAATTAAAGGACTGGACAAGATGGAGGAGAAACTTCCCATCCTGCACCAGCCGGCTGACAAGGTAACGTCGCTGACCCGAAACGAACAAAAGCAACACGAAGACCAAAGAAAGACGTTTGATCACACAATCGTGTTAAATTAGGGTCCGTAGCATGACGTCAAACGTTTACGGACATTAGCATACTCTAAGCATAAGGTAATGATGTGGACTTTCTTGAGATTTAAGGAATCAGGGTTCAAATCTCATCTGCCATATTGGAAGGTTGGGCATCTACATGAACATGATTGATAGAAATAGTGGATAGAAATAGGAGGGTTGCGCCCGGCACAGGAAGGGCAAAAACTGTGCCAAGGACCAGATCTGCTGTGGCGACGCCTAAATACAGGAGCTACCAAAAAGCAAAATAAGGAGACGGAGTAGTTATCAGCTGTGGTTATTCATTCAATCACAGAAAAAGAACAGCTGCAGAAACCGTTGAAGATTACGACCACCCTGACACACGTCCCTTACAAACTCACCAACATCAAATAATCATGTTGTAATTATTTCCTGTACTCCAAATAACCTAAACCTGACCCCTGTCTCCTCAGCTGGTGGACAGTGTGTACCAGTGCGTGTCCGGTGCCAAGGATGCCGTGATGGGCGCGGTCATGGGTGGGGTGGAGATGACCCGGACGGCGCTGAGCGGCGGAATGAACACGGCCATGGGAAGCAGAGTGGCTCAGATGGTCAGCAGTGGGGTCGGCTTCGCTCTGACTCGCTCAGAGGACTGGGTGGAGCAGAACCTGCCGCTCACCGAGAAGGAACTGGGTGAGTCATGTGATACAAGTGGTCATGTGATTGTGAACGTTTGTGGTGTGTGTACGAAGATAATGAGGGAAAAATACAATTAAGCGAGAAATATCCTACTAGGCTGAGCTGGTAGCAAGACAGTGGTGTATAGTGATCTGTTCAGGTGTATTATGCACCAAGAGAAGGGTACAGGCCTGACTGCTTGACCGTTCCACTATATGAATAGAGATTTGTAAGAATAGAGATTTGTGTGTGGGGGGGGGGGGGGGGGGACTCCAAACGGCATCTTCAACCCACAATATCTGCCCTTGACTATTGTGGAGGGTCCATAATGCCACAAGATGTGCATTAAGTCTCGTGGTTTTCTGCATGGTTACGTAACTGCTGATAAAATGCCGTTTTTTCAGCTCCAAGTGCACCTTGTGGTGCAAACTTTCTTATTTAGACACTATATCAAAAAACATGGGCACACGGCAGGAATAACCTGGACAGGGTGCCAATCCAAAGTACCCATGCTGACTCCTGTGTATTATCCAAAGCACCTATATTGGACATTTGCTTTGATGTTAATATAAATACACCAAGAGAAGGGTCCAGGCCTAATTGCTTGACTCATGCACTAGGTCCCCTCCAGTCACTTATACCAGACTGGCATACATACTAGGGGGCCTGGGTGAGTCCAAATGGGGGTCTATCTATCTGTCTTTCTGTCTGTCCGTCCGTCCGTCTGTCTCTGTCCGTCCGTCTGTCTGTCTGTCTGTCTGTCTATCGATCTGTTTATGTATGTATCTGTCTTTCTATATAGCTGTCTGGCTGGCTGTCTGTCTGTCTGTCTGTCTGTCTGTCTGTCTATCTATCCACCTGACTGTCTATCTATCTATCTTTCTATCTATCTGTCTGTCTGTTTGTCTGGCTATCTATCTGTCTATCTATCTATCTATCTATCTATCTATCTATCTATCTATCTATCTATCTATCTATCTATCTATCTATCTATCTATCTATCTATCTATCTATCTATCTATCTATCTATCTATCTATCTATCTATCTATCTATCTATCTGCCTGCCTGCCTGCCTGCCTGCCTGCCTGCCTGCCTGCCTGCCCATCTGTTTCCACTTACTTTTATTGTTCTACTATTTCATATAAATATTTGCCGTCCAAAAACATTCAAAAAGTAAATATTGCACGACTGCAGATCTCAGATCTCGCAATCACAAATTCCCAGAGTGAAAAGATTTATAAATTCATGCCCTCGTCCTACAGCTGTGCTGGCAGAGCCGCTGCCGCAGGATGAAACTCAGGCCGCGTTGACCCAGAACATCGGCGCGTCCCAGAACTCCGCCCACAGCTACTTCGTCCGTCTGGGGAAACTCTCGGCCGTGGTCCGGGAGCGAGCCCTGGAGCTGTCCCTCATCAAAGCCAAAATCGCTCGAGACGCCACGCACAAAGCCGTGTCCCAGATCGCCAGCACCCTGGACCTGTTTGAGAACGTCAGCGGGGCCAATAAGCTGGTGGGAGCTCAGGAGCAGCTGATGAAGAGATGGAGGGAGTGGAAGAAGGAGGAGCAGATCAAAGATGGACAGGGAGGAGAGGCAGAAAATGTGGAGGAGGACGGAGGTAAAGGTAATGGAGAGGTGAGTGTATTTATCATCGTTATTAATTTACTGTGTATTACTGTATATTTATATTTATATAACTGTATAATAATGCACTGGGTGTCCACATACTTTTGGCCATGTAGTTTGTGTCCTCCAGTTTGGGCATTAATACAAGAATTGCCTCCTTTTTCACATGATTTAGAGTGTACATGTGGGAAGAAGGCCTGGCTCATGGTCTACATTCCAGTTCATCCCAAAGCTGTTTAATTATTCCTTAAGTATTGTACAGTAATACTTACTAACGTAATCATTTCTGTCTGTCTGTCTGTCTGTCTGTCTGTCTATCTATCTATCTATCTATCTATCTATCTATCTATCTATCTATCTATCTATCTATCTATCTATCTATCTATCTACCAACCTACCTGTCTGTCTGTCTGTCTATATATCTGTGTGTCTGTCTGTCTATCTGTCTGTCTGTCTATATATATATATACAGTACATATATATGTCTGTCTGTCTGTCAGTCTGTTTGTCTGTCTGTCTGTCTGTCTATTTATGTATCTGTCTGTCTGTCTATCTATTTATGTATCTATCTGTCTGTCTGTCTGTCTGTCTGTCTGTCTGCCTATCTGTCTGTTGGTTGATCGGCCGGTCTGTCTGTCTGTCTGTCTACCTATGTCTGTCTGTCTGTCTATCTATCCATCTATCTATCTGTCTGTCTATTTATTTATCTTTCTGTCTATCTGTCTGTCTGTATATACTGTATATCTATCTATCTGTCTGTTTGTCTGTCTGTCTCTCGATTGATTGATCCACCATCCACTGTCCATTATTGAAAGCACCTATAATGGCCATGCAGGCATCAGAACTGAACGTTTGCTTTGATGACAATGTAAATACACCAAGAGAAGGGTACACGCCTGACTGCTTGACCCATGCACTGGACTCTCTCTAGTGACTTAATGCTGTTGGGAGAGGGGGGGGGGTTAATATATATATATTATACTTTTTTTCATCTATACTATTGTGTGTGTGTGTAGCAGATGGAAGGGCGTGCCCTGTCCATGGTCCGTGGCATGAGTGAGCAGCTCCGCGAGGCGTGCACGGGCGTCGTATCCAGCGTCCAGGGCCTCCCCGCCACCGTCCAGGAACAGCTGATGAGCGCCCGGCGCTCGGCCGAAGAGCTTCACTCATCGCTGGGCAAAACCAAGAGCATCACGCCCACGCTGCTGGAGCAGAGCCGAAACCAGCTCGCACAGGTACGAGGAACAAGGGGGCACACACCTCTGCATGGCATATAAATTATACATTATCATTATGATCTGTATACTTCACGCAATATAGGGTCAAAAGTATGTGGACACCTAACCGTGAGCATGCGGATATCATGATGAACAAAACATGTAAAACGAGCAGTTAAGGTCTTGACTAGTAATCATAAGGTTGCTGGTTCAAGCCCCACCACTGCAAGGTTGCCACTGTTGGGCCCTTGAGCAAGGCCCTTATTGCAGCTATAACAGTCTCCACACATGGAATTGGAATGAAAAGTGTGATTGTGGTTACACTTATGTGTTTCGTGGAACAGGAAAAGGCCTTCCATAACCTGCTGCCATAAAGCATTTTCATCCTGGTCAGGGTCACAGCAGGACTTTGGCCAGCCAATACGACCTCAGCACTGGGATTCAAACCCAGATCTTATTGGTGGTGGGCCAGCATAACAGTGCTCTCAGCCGGCCGTTATCCTGGTCAGGGATTTGACCACTCTTCTTTTCACAGACCTTTTCACCATCCTGGATCTTAGCCATGATAGGCTTGTGTAATAGACTGCTGTATGTAATGAAATGTTGGTGTGCATTGTGTGTTCTGTAGGTGAGACAGTCTTTGGATGGAGTGATGGAGTATCTGCTGAATAACACCCCCCTAAACTGGCTAGTTGGGCCTTTTTCACCCCAGCTTACAGAGAAGAAGCCAGGAGCAGAGGAGCCCAGCTATAAAACACTCCATCATTAAAAAGTGCCTTAAATGATTGTTTAAACCTTTTTCCCCACTATGTTTATACTGTTCAATGAATCAGTTGTATGTGTTTACAGCGTAATAAATAATTTGACCTTCTTAATTGACCTAAATGATAAATTTAAGTCGACTAAGTCTAAAGATTTGTTAATAAATCATTTTTTTTGCATCATATTACTTAATTAGACTGAAATTGACCTTGGTAGCTAGTCATCAGAAGGTTGCTGGTTCAAATCCCACCACTGCCATGGTTGCCACTGTTGGACATTTGAGCGAGGCCCTTAATCTTTAATTTCTTGGACTGAATTCATTAACAGTTGTAAGATGCTCTGGATAAATGTGACGTGAGTCACTAGTGAGTCATTTGGCTGTATCATATAAAAAAGTACGGAATCGTTTGGTCTTATTAAAGAATTCAAATGTGAATCATTTAGATTCATTATGAAAATCGCATCTGAATCATCTGTCTTCATAATAAAATTCACCATTGAATCGTTTGGCTGTATCATATAAATTAGTAGTGAATCATTTGGCTTTATTAAATAATTCAACGGTAAATCATTTAGATTTACAATAAAATCACTTGTGAATCGTTCGGCTGTATTATATAAATTGGTACTGAATCATTTGGATTCATCATAAAAATCGCCTGTGAATCATCTGTCTTCTTAATGAAATCAAATAAAACATTTTGATTATATAAATGAGCACTGAATTATTTAGCTTTCACATTTAAATGTAAGGGCGTATTATTTTGCATTCTGAATGATCCTGATGAAATATTTAGCCTTATAATTTAATAGTATGAAGGGAATTATAACTGAATCTTACTACAAAAAGCAACTGTAAATAAACATTACCATATAAACTAAGTTTACTCTTACTGGGTATTTTAAATATGTTTATTTAATGTTTACAAGTCCACAGTTAGTGAACTGTATTATGTTGCACCTTATGAAAGTGTAATAATTTTGCTCACTTAAAATTAATATTTAGTTTGCATCTGTTCTGCTCTTTAGTAATACTATAATACGACACATCAGTAATTGTACTATTGTTATTATAATTATTATATAAAATAAAAACATATTCTGAATGTTGTATTGGTACAGCACTTTTTGTTTTGGTCCAGGACCTGCAGGAGTGTAATTAAATACATTTGTGTAAAAACAACATGATTAAATCATATTAAAATGTCTCAACTTTTCAGGGAATAAGGTTTGTATATACAACGTTAATGATCAAATTGGTGGCACATACGTTTTTTTAAACTGCTTTAAGTTTGTTTGTTTATTAGGGTTTTAACGTCATGTTTTGCACTCTTTGGTTACATTCATGACAGGAACAGTAGTTAATCGATACACAAGGTTCTTCAGTTCACAAGGTTATATCAAACACAGTCATGGACAATTTTGTATCTCCAATTCACCTCACTTGCACGTCTTTGGACTGTGGGAGGAAACCGGAGCACCCGGAGTAAACCCACGCAGACACGGGGAGAACATGCAAACTCCACACAGAAAGGACCCGGACTGCCCCACCTGGGGATCGAACCCAGGACCTTCTTGCTGTGAGGCGACAGTGCTGCCCACTTAGCCACCGTGCCGCCCCTGATTTAAGTCAGTAATAATGATTAAATATGGCTGATCACTTCTACGTATGTGCCCTTACTAACAAAGGTTAGTTTAACAGCTTGCTTGACTCGTGAACAGTGGCACTTGTTCCAATAGCTGATTGCAATAAATAGTCAATTATCTGGACCACTGTTCCATGTCCTTTTAAATGAATGCAGTCTAACTAATTCTATGTATATGGGCACAGGAAAGTCACCAGCTATAGTCAATTATAATTAATAACAAGAAATTAGAAGACCATGTCACAAAGTTTAAAGACATTATAGAAGTGGAGCTGATAAAATGGACAGTGAGTGTAGAAACAAGGTGGTTTTAATGTTATGGCTGATCAGTGTACAAACTGTTACACTAGTCTAGGCAACATGAAATAGGGGCATAAATGACCTTCTCCAGATCTCGCAGTGACAGAAATGATTTAATCTTAGCAATTAATCTAAGTTGAAAAAAGCTGCTTCTGAGAACAGAGTTAAACTGTTTATCGAACCTTAGGTCAGGATCAGATATTACCCCAAGATTCTTTACCTGTGGTTTCACATAGTCTGACAGTTTACCAATGTTATCTATTAAAGAATCAGTGTATTTGGGAGAGCCAAAGAGAATAACTTCTTTTTTATCAATTAGAAGTTTAAAAACGTTATAAAACTGTCCACAACACCAGTGATAATCCAGTTTGTCATACTGTAAAGGTTTGAACTAGCAGATTTAGTCCTTTTTTGATGAACCCTCACAAAAAACACTAATTGAATCAGAAAAAGACCAATTTCATAAATAATTAAAACCCCAGGACTGTCGTGACATGCATGTGTCTTACAGATGTACGTAAAATTGTGACTTCAGTTGTACATTTGATTTCAGAGGCGATTTGAGTGTTTTGTAAATTTCTTTTGGTGGAGTGAATTGTTGCTTTGTGGCTTACGTCGCGGGCTGAAGCCCAAATAGCATCCCACTGAGAATAAAGTACACTAAATAGTGCTGTTTTTCATTCAACGCAGTGCGCATGTCTAGCAACGGGGTTGGTAATCGGGACGAAGCCATTCCTGTTGTTTCGACTGACGGGCTGCTAGGCCGCGTTAGCAGAGACCTTATCATAACCTGTGTAATTCTGCCCAACACAGGTCCTCTTGTTCGTCCTAAATTACATCGAGTTACAGGTAACGACGATAAAATCGTATTTATATACATAAATGAGAAGATTTAGGAAACGTTTGTTTGATTCGACGAGCTTTTATTTTTCGCGTTCCATCACGTAAGCTAGGCTAACTGGCTAAAAGTAGCTCAGCATGCTAACACGATTAGCTCAGTCCATTGAGTTAACGCTGTTAGAAAATGTAAATGTACGAGGTGTTAATTATTTTAATTTATTATTTTTTTTATTTACACTGACTTAAAATAACGTAGTTTATCATGTCAGGTTGAGTAATGTACTGGTTGAGGTAGCTAAGCTTGTTTTTAAGCTGTACTGATGTAATTGTAGACACAGTAATATAACAGTCAAGTAGGTTGCTGAAAATATACATTATTAACTTGTATTTTTTATATATAAATTTCCTTTAACCAGATTATTCATAGTTATGTGTGAATGTTTGGACCCCGCTGATAAAATGACACGTTTGGTTAAATTTATACGTGGAAAACAAGCGAACAAACTTTTGAACATTTTCATGCACTATTACTGATTATTCGCCCAATTTAGCTTCTAAAACCCTAAAATGTGGCATGTTTAAATGTCATAACACATTAAATCTATGGTTTATATACTTTAGGGTCAATTCAGAAACGATATGTAAATTGTACATTACAAAAATAAACTGTTAACCATCAGTGACTGGGTTAGTGGCTTCAAGCCAGATCAAAGTAAGTTAAACAGTATTTAAGAGTAAAAGATTTAGATTAAAAGAAAATTAAATCTATGGGAATGTATGGTGGATTTTTAAAGGGGTCCTAGGTTGCAAAAAGAACACGTTTATTTGTCATATACACCGATCAGCCATAACATTAAAACCATCTCCTTGTTTCTACACTCACTGTCCATGTTATCAGCTCCACTTACCATATAGAAACACTTTGTAGTTCTACAATTACTGACTGTAGTCCATCTGTTTCTCTACATGCTTTGTTACCCCCCTTTCACCCTGTTCTTCAATGGTCAGGACCCCCACAGGACCACCACAGAGCAGGTATTATTTAGGCGGTGGATGATTCTTAGTGTGTGTTGTGCTGGTATGAGTGGATCAGACACAGCAGCGCTGCTGGAGTTTTTAAACACCGTGTCCACTCACTGTCCACTCTATTAGACGCTCCTACCTAGTCGGTCCACCTTGTAGATGTAAAGTCAGAGACGATCGCTCATCTATTGCTGCTGTTTGAGTCGCTCATCTTCTAGACCTTCATCAGTGCTCACAGGACGCTGCCCACGGGGCGCTGTTGGCTGGATATTTTTGGTTGGTGGACTATTCTCAGTCCAGCAGTGACAGTGAGGTGTTTAAAAACTCCAGCAGCGCTGCTGTGTCTGATCCACTCATACCAGCACAACACACACGTCAGTGTCACTGCAGTGCTGAGAATCATCCACCACCTAAATAATACCTGCTCTGTGGGGGTCCTGACCATTGAAGAACAGCATGAATTTATTATATACATAGTGAAATTAAAATGTTTTATATTCTATGTACTTATGACAGTAAAATCAGCCACAGGCGTATAAAACGCCCCAGTCATACAGAAAATAAACACACCGTGATATACTGTGAAATCGCCAGAATCTTAAAAAAATACCCTGATATGAAGTTTTGGTCATACCGCCCAGCCCTACTGTCACGACAAATGTGTACGTCCACTACCTGCACTAAACACCCACCTCTACGATATCCCAGACTTGCCCTCTCCCACCCCCCTCTCCCCCTGTTTTTCAGAAGGCGATGGCACAGGAGACGAATCAGACTCAGGTGCCGATGCTTTGCACGCTGGGATGCGGTTTCTACGGCAACCCTCGCACCAATGGCATGTGCTCGGTGTGCTACAAGGAGCATCTTCAGAGGCAGCAAGCGGGGGGGCGGAGCAGTCCACCAGGTGAGAAAGGTAAGCTAAAGGAAGTGGGTGGTGGTTTAGATTAGAGATGCATGAGTACCGATACTGGTGTCGGGTATTTGCCCGATACCGCGCTCATTAACTCGTACTCACAAACGAGGCTCCGATACTAAACATCCGATACCGTGTACCTAGTGCACGTTGCTGCGTTATGCCCGGTTCACACGACACGATTCTTGCCCTGATTTTCGCTCGGCGGCCGGTTCTCTAAGTGTGAACTATCCAACAACTCGATCCGACCGGCTCGCCGAGCGCTCGAGTTTTCTAGCACGTCAGATATCCGATCTGAGACGTGCGACTGGGAATGAGTGACATGTCGAACAGCCAATGAGAACGCAGGATACGGCGTGAGGGGAAACGCAGGAGAGGAGTGTAAACAGGTGGGACAGGGGGATAATATAGTTTATATCAGAATACATCAGCACACACACACTCACGTTTTACAGTATTTCTGATCTGATCGTTCTCTACAAAACGTAACAACAAAACACCAACATTACAAAAATATTTATTAACCTCCAACTCACTACAGAACGATCCATCCTGCTCGTGTTGCCAAATCCACTCAGATTCATTTATTTTTCCTCCTTGATTTCATCACATCAGCGCACAAACACTTTCATCGCTCGCTACTTGTTGACGTGCATTTTTGGACGTGGTATCATTAAACTTCTCGTCACTTCTCACGTGTGTTTTTGTTTAAAAAAAACGGTATTCTAAATTGGTATCGGCAAGTACAAAAATACATGCACTCGTACTCGGTTGGGAAAAAATGGTATCGATGCATCCCTAGTTTAGATAAAATAAGCATTTTTGCATTGTCACTCATTACTGGGCCATTCTGCTAATCAGTGCCATTTAAGTCTCCAGGACATTATATGTATAAATGTAGGTGAATATTAACTTAATTAACTTAATTGAGTAAAGTGTCCTGCACATGGATCTAATTGGAAATTTTAGGATAAATAATTTAAAACGTTCATAAAAACCCACTATAAGACTAAAACAATAATATTTTTCATGTCTTTACTTTCTACCACGACTTTTTACAATGAAATATAATATAATAGAGCAAAATCTGTCAGAAATCTTTTTTTCCTGCATTGTTTGGTGACTCCAGATGTTTTTACTTTTTCTTATCCATAAGCGATTTATAATAATGTGGTTAAAATCCATGAAGTTTAATTTCATCGAGTTACTACACACAAATGGCACCAAATTGGTGGTATGGCCCTACTACTATAGTGGATAAAACACTGTATACGATTAATTAATTCTAACTCGGCTGATCGTGTCTTCCTCTAGCCGCCACGTCTCCTTCAGGGTCTCCAGCGGTCCCTGCCGTAACCGTCGAGGTGGTCCCCGACCCCGTCTCTGAAGCAGCGGCGCCATCAGAAGAGCGAACGTCCAGGTGAACGTTTGGTCGTTTTGCAAAACTTTTCTGCCTTGAAAAAAATACATCCAAAAAGTCGACTGGCTGACTTTGGTCTGTGTGATTTGTGTAAACGCAGCAGCTCTCCCAGTCCGGTCACTCAGCAGATGACGGCCATGAGCATCTCCCAGGACACAGCGGCCACCGACTCCGACAGAGCCGACGCCGAGGATGAAGACGAGGATGACGGCTCGTCTAAAAGCACAGGTTAGCGGTTTTTATCTACTAATCAATGATGTTGCACAGCAGAGAAATGAACGAAATTTGACAATGGAATTTTAGTATGTGAACTTTATCTCGTTGTTGATCAAAGTTTTGGGCGTTTGTGTGATCGGGCTTGAACCAGCAACCTTTGTATAAGATAATAAGATCTAAATCTTTTTATGGCAGGTCCAACAGGAGAGGCAGCACAAGCCTCCTCAGATGGAGATCAAACTCCTGATAAGAACAAAAAGAAGAACCGGTGCTTCGCTTGCCGGAAAAAAGTTGGACTCACAGGTAAAACAGTGGAGAGAGAAATGGCTGTTTGTTCTCTTCTATGTGGAGAGGAACATATAGTTAGAAAATTGGATTTTAAAGGTTTTGCTTCACTCCTAGGGTACAATTAGACTCAGTAAATGAAATTCATAGCATGACTGAACCACTGGGGATGAACCTGAGCTGGGAAAATCATTTTATATTATTAATATTGGTTTGTAAGGCAGCTTTTGTGTTATGCAATGTTATGCATTGGGCTTCTGAGAAATGATCAGAATCAGCTTCTCCCAGAGTCTAAAACGCTTCTGGTTGAAAATAAAGCTTAACGTGGTTTAATGTAGTAAAAGAAGGAGACAGGAGCACTAAACTTCTCTTCATTATTACTGCTCATAAGTTCCTCCACTAATCACATTCCTCACTCGCTGTTTTACTACAATAAGTCATGCTGAGTTTTGTTCGTACGGCCCGAGTGGCTTTTACCATCGTATCAAACAGTTAGTCTAATTGGAGGAGCTTTGAAAAGGTCAGCGGCAAAAGTGCGCTGTCTTCTCATGTGAATGCGCCCATGCAGCTCGGTCTCTGTACACACATGAGCGTTACACTTGCAGCGTTGTCTAAGCTTTATGTTTGTATATTTGCTGATAATTGAGCTCTAGCACACCAGCGTCGGGATTCTGAACGCCTCGGTTTGAAACTCGGCGTTGCCACCGGTCGGCCGGACGCCATCTAGCGGGCATAATTGGCAGTGTTTCTGCTAGGGCGGGATGACCGGACTATGTGGGAGGGGTCTTCAAACGCCGCGTAAGGACCCCGATTGGCAGATAGAGAGGCGCCTGTGCAGAACGCGTGGGTGAAAAGGGTTCCGCTAAGGGCTGCGCGCGGATCGGTGGAGGCGTGAGCAGCAATATACCCGCCTCGACTGCAATCGGGGATCCCCCAGCAGCGCAGGACAGATCGACTACGATAAATTAAATACAATAGGAGGCTCTCCGCATCTTCATTGACCTCTATCTGTTTCCATTCCCATCTCAACAGGATTCGACTGCCGCTGCGGTAACCTGTTCTGCGCCATCCACCGCTACTCGGACAAACACGACTGCCCGTACGACTACAGAGGCGCGGCGGCCGCCCAGCTCCGCAAGGAGAACCCCATCGTAGTGGCAGAGAAGATCCAGAAGTTATGAGGACCGACCGGAACCACCAGCAGCAGCAGCAGCACCACCGCGACGAACCAGAATCGTGTTTGACCCGCAGGTTTAATCGGAACAATGATACCGGCACTGTTCTATTACGGCTCCATTTCTTCATGGTAGGAAGAAGCGCGGCACACGCCCTTCGCCCCGCGTCTCCCTGACTCTCCCGGTGTGGACTCTGTCCGAGTGTGTGTGTGTGTGTGTGTGTGTGTGTGTGAATGGAAGTGTGCGCGAGGGTCGGAGAGAGCACCCCGGGGTCCGCATGCTTTCGTGGGAGGGAGGACGGGAGGACGTTTTAGTTTTTTTTGGGATTCGCTTTCGTTTGGATACACAAATGGACGGAGGGGGGAGGAGATTTTGGGAGGGGGGTGGATTTCATTTCCTAATTTCTTCCTTTATTCCCTTTAGAGTTTTTTTTCTTTTTCTGATTGAGGTTCATCGATTATTAATGCCTGGTCTATTTACGCCACTTTTATAGACGTTCACTTATCATATTAACGTTCGATCGATCGAACCCCGAGCGACTGACCGATGGATTTTTATTTTCCTTCTTTTCCGTTTTAACGAGTGTATGTGAGCGTATCAGAGGATCTATATTAATATATTGTAGTTAGCTCGAATGGTGTGATTGCATCCTATTTATTTTGTTGTTGTTTTGTTTTTTTCTCCTTCTTTGGTTGAGTTGTGCTGCAGGATTGGAAGCATGTGGCGTGAACAGCTTTGTACTTAATCTCTCGATTGTAGTCCCATCTAATTATGTAAAAAAAAAAAAAATCGTGTGTATGACGTGGTCGTGTCATTTTAATCTCGTGTTCTGAAATCCGAGCGCTGGATTTAGAGGAGCGTCGGGAGCACGGATGCGGCGGCTGAGGATGAGGAGGAAGGTTGGGCGGGGTCTCTGCGGCGATACGCCATCTCTGGGACCTGTCCAAGCGCTGCCTGCAAGTCTCATGGGCGCATGGTGTGGCTGGGAACCCAAAGCTACCAACATTGGTAGCTCAGTGGTTATCACAAGGACAGGGTTCAAGTTGCCACTGTTGGACCCCTGAGCAAGGCCCTTAATTCTCATAATTGAGTCATAACTGTAGGTCACTACACACTACAATGTGGATAACAGGTATATCTTAATTTAAGAGGCAGTTGTAGCCTAGTGGTCAATGTACTGGACTAGTAATCAGAAGGACACTGTTGGACCCCTGAGCAAGGCCCCTCAATTGCTTTCACCAAAATTGGAAATACTGGAACAGTGGTAGCTCAGTGGTAGACAAGGTTCAAGCCTCACCACTGCCAAGTTGCCACTGTTGGACCCCTGAGCAAGGCCCCTAATTCTTATAATTGATTCTCCTTAGGACAAGGAGGAAGGTTGGGCGGGGTCTCTTCCCGCTACCGCTGCGATATGCGATCTCTGGGATTGGTCCGGCCTGGGAACCCAATGCTACCAACAGTGGTTGCTTAGTAGTTAAGGTACTGGACTAGTAATCAGGAGGACAAGGTTCAGGCCTCACCACTGCCAGGTTGTTACTGTTGGACCCCTGAGCAAGGTTCTCATAATTGAGTCATAATTGTAGGTCACTGGGGATAAAAGCACCACCAAGACTGCAATGACAGGCACGTGTATAAGTTGTAGCCTAGTGGTTAAGGTAGCTGCCTCTTAAATTGGACCAGTAATCAAAAGGTCATTGGTTCAAGCCCCATTACTGCCAAGTTGCCACTGTTGGACCCCTGAGCAAAGCCCTTAACCCTCATAATTGAGCCATAGTTATAAGTCGCTTTGGATAGGTATATCTTAATTTAAGAGGCAGTTGTAGCCTAGTGGTTAAGGTACTGGATCAGTAATCAAAAGGACACTGGTTCAAGCCCCACCACTGCCAGGTTGTTACTGTTGGACCCCTGAGCAAGGCCCTTAAGTCATAATTGTAAGTCGCTTTGGATAGGTATATCTTAATTTAGGAGGCAGTTGTAGCCTAGTGGTTAAAGTACTGGACCAGTAATCACAAGGTCACTGGTTCAAGCCCCACCACTGCCAAGTTGTCACTGTTGGACCCCTGAGCAAGACCCTTAATTCTCATAATTGAATCATAATTGTAAGTCACTTTGAATAAAAGCACCACCAAGACTGCAATGACAGGCACGTGGATGATGGGTATATTCTAATTTAGGAGGCAGTTGTACCTACTGGACCAGTAATCAAATGGGGGTCTGATCCTTCTAATTAACACTCGGACCTCCCAAAATGAGGTAAAAACTACATTTTAGGCTGTAGGGGGCTCGTAAGTGGAGTTTTTAAATACCGTGTCCACTCACTGTCCACTCTGTTAGACACTCCTACCTAGTCGGTCCACCTTGTAGATGTAAAGTCAGAGACGATCGCTCATCTATTGCTGCTGTTTGAGTCGGTCATCTTCTAGACCTTCATCAGTGCTCACAGGACGCTGTTGGCTGGATATATTTGGTTGTTGGACTATTCTCAGTCCAGCAGTGACAGTGAGGTGCTTAAAAACTCCAGCAGCGCTGCTGTGTCTGATCCAATCATACCAGCACAACACACACTAACACACCACCACCATGTCAGTGTCACTGCAGTGCTGAGAATCATCCACCACCTAAATAATACCTGCTCTGTGGTGGTCCTGTGGGGGTCCTGACCATTGAAGAACAGGGTGAAAGGGGGTAACAAAGCATGTAGAGAAACAGATGGACTACAGTCAGTAATTGTAGAACTACAAAGTGCTTCTATATGGTAAGTGGAGCTGATAAAATGGACAGTGAGTGTAGAAACTAGGAGGTGGTTTTAATGTTATGCCTGTTCGGTGTATGCTTACATAGTTTAGGGAAGGCCCTTTCATGCTCCAGCATGTATCCCTGTACACAAAGCAAGCTCTGAAAAGAACCCTGACCTCAGCCTCACTCACCAGCTCTGGAATGAACCGGAACATCATCATCAGGCTTTTGACATCATGAGCACAAATTCCCATACACAGACATTCCTCAGAGTCTCTTGGGAAGCCTTCTGAGAAGTCGGCTGCTGTTCTAGCTGAAAATATCACACAGATGTCGCCCTATTTAAGACCAGCCGTTTTGAAATGGGACGTCCGACGAGCTCGTGGTAAGGCGTCCGGATACTTTAGTCCATGTACACTTTTCCGACGTTTTTGATCGAGATTCCTGACCACCAGCAGACCGGTGAATATTGGAACCTGTTCTCCACTTCCTCGCTTTCCAGGCGGGCGAGACACGCCGACGCAGCATCGCGCACACTGTAGACCTCATTGTTCATTTTCTGGTTTCACTGTTATAACATGAGAACGAATAAAGTGACGTTAATGTGAAGCACATCGTCGTTTTTCTGGTGGAATTCTCTACCGCTCTGACACGTCACACTTCTACCTAGTTTGAATCCAAGACGACATGTTGGTAACATGGATCAACAGGTTTCCCCTTCAGTTTGTGTGTTTCTTACCTGAATTAGCTGACGTATACTCTTATTTTATAAATAAATCGAGAACCCTAGGGCGTAAAGGCACTTCTCCTCTTTCGTAGCACTCGTAGTCAACAGTGATTTGCTTGCAAAGACGGCTGAAAACATGAAGCTGTGGCTGACCTGCAGTGTCCCAAATGACATGCTATCAAAAACTGAGCCGTCACCTCTACTGCTGCAGACCCCCACTGATGCCACCTCCATCACGTGTGCAGCACTGACCGCTTCCTTCCACCTGCACCAGGCGGGTACATACGGAGATCCGTATCGTGCACAAGAGTCACACACTGATCTCCATTATCCCCCGTCTCTGTGCAGCACCATCGATCAGCCATCAGAGGTCGTAACGAGGACGAGCCGATTAGTGTCCGTATTTTTAGGCGCAGACGTGAGTTTCAAACTCCTGATAAATAATAATAAATAATAATATTCAGCGCTACGGTGGTACAGCAGTGTATTTAGGGTCCTACTAATTTCATGGACTTTGTTTTTCAAAAAAGAAGAGCCACATTTCACTCATAAATTAAATGATAGAATGAACAGAAGCTACGATACACAGCACAGCTCCCTTAATAGTCGAGTGTAAACCTAGGACATCCAGCGACGGTGCGAGGCTTCGTGTTCTGTCTCGAATATGAAAATTCTCGTCCACAGAACTGGTTGTTGCTTTTCCAGACTCAGTTACCAGAGTCGTGTTTTTAGCTGCTTTACTCTTCCACATCTTGGACATTTTGACTAAGCGATTGCTGACTGAATTGCCGTAGGATTGCTAGGACGCCACATAGTGCAGATTCACCAGTAAATGCGAATAAAAAAAAAATGGCTCATTTCACAGTCGTGAATTAGGTAGTGCCTCAATTATGGGTCCGTGTACCTTTCATTCGTTTTTCGTTTTAAGATCAAAAATCTAATAACAAACAAGCAGAAATTGAAAAACGGCTCGTATTAAAATTTTCCAAAATCAACATTTTCTATCAGTTCAACCAGAAATAAACACACAAGCGTGTGCACGCGCCGACGTGTATATTTACTTAATATATAGACAGTGTAAATCAGGCACAAGTGTTGAGAAGACAGTAATAGCGAACAGTAATAATAACATTACGCCGCGTCCCGTTCTGACTTTTGTGTCTGTCGTACTTTTTCCTGCCCTTGTAATTCACACAGGAACTATTTTTCCTAAATGAAAGGGCTATTCTAAGAAAAAGAATGTTGTTTACTAACGTCTCACCGTCATCATTTTTTTACTGTATAGGACTCAATTCTGTAATACAGGCACAACTCATCGTACACGTCACTGTGTAACTATTACAACATTTAATGCATTTTAATCAGCGTTCTGCTTCATGCACTTTTTAGACGCTCCCTTAGTTTATCACAGACGAACCTCACATTTAAGAAAAAGCTTCAACTAAAAATTAACTAAATATATGTGATTGTTGTTGCTCCTTATTCACTGCAGAGTTCGTCTGTGCAATTTTATTAATTTCCGGATGTTTATTGGCTGAGAACAAGAATATTATAATACAAGATAATTAAATAAATGACGTCTCGGACGTCAGGCGATCATCCAGTATAAAACTAACATGACCACGGCGGTGTACAACGTCCAGTACGGTAATCGCTTCCCCATAAAGTTTGTTTTTTGCAGATAGAGGAAATATCTATATAGCACGTCAAATATACGAACACAAAAATCAGAACAACAGGGGACGTGTCGTTAAGTTATTATTACTGTTATACGCATGTTGGCGTGTACACGCCTGCACGTTTATTTCCAGTTGAACTGATAGAAAATGTTGTTTTCGGAAAATTCAAATAAGACCCGTTTTTCAGTTTGAACCAAAAAACGAATAACGCCCCGTTTTCTTGTTTTTCAACTTTGGGATTTGAAGTGAAAAATGAGTGACCAAATGTACACGGACCCTTATGTCATGTCTGTTAGCAGGATATGTTTTTAAATCTTTATTCTGAGAACATTTATTAACAACTGAGAACTTTTATTAAATTAACCGTTTTGCATTTTCTCTTGGACATTCAACAGACAGAACGTCCGATTTTTAGAGCACAAGGGTCACAAACGGTCATTACAATCAATCTCCCTTCAAAATAATGATCCAATTTACTGTGCACCTTCACCGATTCCTTAATTCACAGTCTAATAAAGTTATCGTTCATCACTTGGCTATTTAGATACACTATACGACCAAAAGTCCACCACTCGGTTGGAAGAGACGTCCATCTAGTTAGACACCGATGTTGGGAAACCCTTCAGTTCCATCATTCCAGCCTCGTCATGGCCCCTCGTCGTGCTAAAACGGAGAAACCGCGGCCCAAGGCCAAGGATGGGCCATAAAGATGGGTGTCCAAATATTTTTGGCCGTATAGTTTAGTATTATCGGACAGCAGTGACCAGTTAAACCATTATGTGACTGGGAAAAGAGCTCCACAAGTTGAGATTGAAAACCAACAAGAATTAAGTGCCATATTCGAACCGTTCCTTCCTCATTTCAGCATCCTGTACATTATTATAATTATTATTATAATAAAAGGAAGCGTTTCGGGTGGAACCCCGGCTCTGATATCATTCTCGATTCTGGTGTACATGGTTCTCCATGCGTCTGTACCAGTTCTTCACTTTAGTGTTCTCCATCATGTCGTCAAAGGCCTCCAGGCCCTCCATCACCCTCAGCACGCCGAACACCGCCTGCACACAATGACATCAACATACAGTGGTGTTCAAAAAAATAGCAGTGACTTTAAAAAAGTGAATAAAGCACAAAATCATTATAATAACTTTTATTTCCATAAATGCAAACGCACTGAAAATACTACACTTCTAATTCTAAATCAAAACATTAACAAAATTTAGCCAGTTTGTGTTAAATCTTTACAGAAAGTTAAGAAAGATGAATATTAGGCTGTTCAAAATAATAGCAGTGCAGCATTTTTCTTTAAAAACTACAAAAATTATCTATAACATGAAAAAATGTTTGAGGTTTCACTTTACTTTAAATTACTGAACTAATATTTAGTGGCATAACAATTGTTTCTGAGATCTGTGTTGCATGGAGTCGACCAACTTCTGGCACCTCTGAACAGGTATTCCAGTCCAGGATGATTAGACATTCCACAGTTCTTCTGCAATTTTGGGTTTTGCCTAAAAAAAAACACACTTCAGATATCAGCCCACAAGTTCTCTCTGGGATTGAGGTCAGGGGATTGGGCTGGCCACTCTATTACCTCAATCTTGTTTGTCTGTAACCAAGATGTTTTGGGTCATTGTCATGTTGAAACACCCATTTTAAGGGCATTTCTTCTTCAACATAGGGCAACATGATCTCCTCAAGTATTCTGATATATTTAAACTGATCCATGTTCCCTCGTATGTGATAAATAGGCGTAACACCATGGTATGAAAAACATCCCCATATCATCATTTTGTACCACCGTGCTTTACTACCTTCACAGTGTACTGTGGCTTGAATTCAGTGCTCGGGGGTCGTCTGACATACTGTCTACGGCCACTAGACCCAAAAAGAACAATTTTGCTTTCATCAGTCCACAAAATGTTGAGCCGTTTCTCTTTGGATCAGTCGATGTGTTCCTTGGCAAATGTTAACCCATTCAGGACACGTCTGTTTCTTAACAACGGGACTTTGCAAGGAGTTCTTGCTGGTAAATCGGCTTTATTTAATCATCTTCTGTACTCACTGGTAACTTCAGATGTTCCTTGATCTTTCTGGAGGTGATCATTGGCTGAGCCTTTGCCATTCTGGCAATTCTCTGATCCATTCGAACAGTAGTTCCACACTTCCTTCTGCATCTTTCAGGTTTTGGTTTTCACTTTAAGGCATTTGAGATCATTTTAGCTGAGCAGCCAAGAATTTGCTGCACTTCTCTGTATGTTTTTTCCCTCTACAATCAACTTTTTAATCAAAGTACGCTGTTCATCAGAACAATGTCTGGAACAACTAATTTTACCCAGTATTTCAAAAGGAAATGTGCTATGACCAACCTGTGCAACATTTGCCCCTCTCCTACCTTAAATAAGGGCCAAAACTGACACCCGTTCTTCTGCAGAATGAATGACTTCACCAATTAAACACCTCACTGCTATTATTTTGAACAACCCCCTTTCAATCAATGCTTCGATTACTCAGAATGAGTGGGATGCATGTTGTAATTGTTGGGTTTGTTTTGTTTTCATTACTCTACTACACTTTCAAGTAAATTATTTGCTATGTAGAAATATCACTTCTACTAAAAACAGTGATTTATCAGGTTAATGGTGTTGGACTGCTATTTTTTTTTTTAACACTACTGTATATTATTTATTAATAAGTGTTTATAATTATTTGACTTTTTGCAGCACGATTTAGATATTTTAAAGTTCCTTTTAATAGTTGGCGACCTCTGCTGGCTAAACAACACCCATGCCTTCCTTACATTCCTTACACTGACTTTGACTTTTATTTGATGTCAGACAGGATGAACCTGAGATATTTCATCTTTTATCTGCTCAACTTAATTTCATTTATTAATAAACATCCATTCCTGCATTTCACGCCTGCAACACATTCCAAAAAAAGTTGGGACGGGGGCAATTTAGGGTTGGGTAATGAGGTGAAAAAACTAAAAAATGATGTGATTTTTAAACAGGTGATTGTAATCATGGTTTGGTACAAAAGCAGCATCCAGGAAAGGCTGAGAGTCTCTGATGAGTAAAGATGATCAGAGGATCCAGTTTGTCCACAAATGTGTGAGAAAATGATTGAAATGTTTAAAAACAATGAACCTCAAAGAAAGGTTGGAAGGGATTTGCATGTTCTCCCTCTACAGTGCAGAATATCATTAAACCATTCAAGGAATCGGGAGGAATCCTCGTGATCTTCCATCCCTCAGGCGGTGCCGCATGAAGAACCTCCACTCAACACTAGCTGATATAACCACATGGGTGAGGGATTAGTTTATCAAACCTTTATCAGCTCTACAATACAGAGTTACTGCACTAATCATACTAAAACTTACTGCATTGTGCAAATAAAGAAGCCTCATGTTAACCACGTCCAGAAGTGGCGGTGACTTCTCTGGGCATCGGAGCATCTATGGATGACATCAAGATCTGGTGACGATGTAATATGAGATTGAGTTGAATGAAAAGATAAGGAATGCTGCACTTGCAGTTCTTTTTGGAAAAAAATGAACCGCCCGTATAGCTCTAGTACCAATGTCATGAAAACGATAGTGAATTCGTCAATATTATTAAATGTACAGTGTAAAACTAAAAGTCTATATCTAATACTTGTCTATGTCTAATGTCTGATCATTCATTCTGATCCTGAACATGCTGAGACAGACTACGAAAGACTTCTCCCCTGAATAAACTTAATCTATTTAATCAACACTTAAGAAGGCAAAAATTATTTTAGCTATTTTATTTCTGCATTTTCAGCCTTTTTCCTCCTTATTTTTATCGTAGCCAGTTCCTGTTCCGCCGTTTGAGACCCCGATTGTGTACGAGGAGGGTTATATTCTCCTGACACGCGCCTCCCCTCCGACACACTGCTGCACGCTCCCCCTGCTCCTTACCAGCGTCAAAGACCCCTGCCCACTTTTCTAGTCCCGTCTTTTCCCACTCAGCAGACTAGCGTTCGCTGATGTGTCTGCTGACCGAAGCTAGAGCTGAGATTCGAACTTGATGAAGGTATGTGAGGAATCGTACCAGATCTGCCAAGTTGGGTCTCTCTCCTCCTATATGCCCATAGTTTTCTTCTATTCCGATGGCCTGCCACCCTGAGTGTCGTTCGACTGTCAGCCTGACAGTACTGTCTTCGCATGCATATTAGAAGTCTTCATTCAATATAAAAAAAAAATCTTAGACATTTCTATACAAAATGACACTAAAGCTGTCTCGAAACAAACTTATCTAGTAATCCACATTTATCTATAGACTATTTTATCGATTAGTCGGTTAATCTAAACGATTAATTTCCCTCCAAAAAATGTCATTCAGAATCTCATTTAAGCTTCTTTTACTTTAACAACAAACTGTACGATATAATAATCTAACACAGAACTAAATGTAAACAGGGTTTATGTCCATATGATCACATTCTCAGGTGCTCCATATTAAACAGAGTGCAGCTCGTGTTCATGCTGTTCTGTACACACAGCAACGTGCTTCAACTTATAGCAGAGATAAAATAGTTAGATGTAGCCGCGTCTCATTAAGTCCGGCGTACAGTAACGACAGAATGAGCCCCGATCCTAACCTCCACATTCACTCAACACTTACTGCACATTCTAAACCATGTAAACACGGTGGTGAGTGTTACGCTGTTACGGCGCATTCACATGAGAAGCAGCAAAGGAATACGGTATTCCAAGATCTCCAGGATTAAGCAGCGTAATGAAACAATATAGACGTGCAGCACGGCGCCGGTGCTGCTGTGGTACCATCAAAGCTTTACACAGTGAACAAACCAGCTTTTAGTTTTGTACCAGTTTTAAGTATCACCAAACTTTGGGTGATTTGGGTCGTGGAGAACTTTGAGCTTTACTTTGAAAGCTCTACAATCGTCCTCTGACGGCTGCAGACGGCATTTTATAAGACTGCACTTAATGCCCCCAACAGTGACTGCACCAACTACGTCTGAGGTCCTGCACACAGCAGGTAGTGCTGAGAGAATCATATGAACGCTTATATGAATAGAGACGTTGTAGAAATTAAGAAGGATCATTTATTAACATAGGTTTAAAAACCATGCATCATTTGCAGCAGCCCTACTGAGCACGTATGTCCCCATCCAACCTCCCTCCCTCCCTCAGATACGGTCCACTGTGTCTGATAAACATGCCGCTATTAATCAGGTTTTAACTGTTTTGAACTGTTTGACCTCTGGGTGGCGCTCTCATATAAAACTAATCTAAAACTCTCCCCGTCTTTTTTCCCCCGACGTCACACCTACATTAACGTTCCCCAGTTTCTGGATAAAGGCGGCGGCTCCTGACATTATGTCCACCTCCTTGTTTCTACACTCACTGTCCATGTTATCAGCTCCACTTACCATATAGAAGCACTTTGTAGTTCTACAATTACTGACTGTAGTCCATCTGTTTCTCTACATACTTTGTTACCTCCTTTCATGCTGTTCTTCAATGGTCAGGACCACCACAGAGCAGGTATTATTTAGGTGGTGGATGATTCTCAGCACTGCAGTGACACTGACATGGTGGTGGTGTGTTAGTGTGTGTTGTGCTGGTATGAGTGGATCAGACACAGCAGCGCTGCTGGAGTTTTTACACACCTCACTGTCACTGCTGGACTGAGAATAGTCCACCAACCAAAAATATCCAGGCAACAGCGCCCCGTGGGCAGCGTCCTGTGACCACTGATGAAGGTCTAGAAGATGACCGACTCAAACAGCAGCAATAGATGAGCGATCGTCTCTGACTTTACATCTACAAGGTGGAACTACTAGGTTAGAGTGGACAGTGAGTGGACACAGTGTTTAAAACCTCCAGCAGCACTGCTGTGTCTGATCCACTCATACCAGCACAACACACACTAACACACCAGCACCATGTCAGTGTCACTGCAGTGCTGAGAATCATCCACCACCTAAATAATACCTGCTCTGTGGTGGTGCTGACCATTGAAGAACAGGGTGAAAGGGAATAACAAACAGATGGACTACAGTCAGTAATTGTAGAACTACAAAGTGCTTCTATATGGTAAGTGGAGCTGATAAAATGGACAGTGAGTGGAATTGTTAGTAATCAGGTAGCTGATATATTTGTATTTCTTTTATTACTAAAGCCCCTGTGGCCCCGTGGTTGCATCTGGCCCCCGACAAGAAGAGTACAGGTACCGACCTGCGCTTGATTCTTTTGGAGATGATCCACATGGCCGCCGCTCCGAAGTATTTGGCGAACACGCCTTCGAACCTGCCGAACTTCCCCTCGCGTACGATGTAGTCGAAGGAAGCCAGCGCCTCCGACGGGGTACGGTAAACGTTCGGGGAGATGAGGTGCACCAGCCAGTCGTCCGCCCATTTACGCCACTTTATTTCCTCTCTGGGAATGTAAGACATGATAAGCATGAACATTAAACATCAAAAAATCCCAACAACACTGCTGCAGCTGCTACATTCATACCAGAACACACACACACACACACAACCATGTCTTTACCATGTTAGTATCTACAGTTCTGAGAAAGCTTCACCCCCCCCAAATTGACAGTGGGGGTTCCTCTCAGTTAGTAAATGACGTACAAGGGGGTGACAGAGTGTACAAAGCAACAGATGGGCTACAGCCAGTCATGGTATACCCACAACCTTTATCTCTATGGTAGTTTTAGCTTAAATAAATTCTAATACAGAGGTCAGGACGTTTAAATAGGATTTAAAAATCCCAACAACACTGCTGCACCTGCTACACCCATCCTATGTTGGTCCCTTTTGATTGATATATGGTGTATAGTTGGGTGACAACTGCACAGAGCAGAAGAGGGGCTACAGTCAGTCATGGTATACCCACAAACTTTATGGTAGTTTTAGCTTCAATAAATGTAGTAAATAGTCCACAATGTTTAAACACTATTTATTAATCCCAACAACACTGCTGCACCCGCTACACACATATCACCCTGGCATTACCATGCTACTCTAAGTGCAGTTCTGAGAAAGCTCCACCCCCAGACTGACAGTGGGGGTTCCAATTGGTAAACTGAGTACAAGGGGGGTGAGCAGATGGGCTACAGTCAGTAATGGTATACCCACAAACTTTATCTCTATGGTAGTTTTAGCTTATACAACTTTACGGACCAAGTAAGTGTTCCTAATATTTATTTATTTATTTAGGTTTTAATGCCATGTTTAACACATTGGTGTCATTTAATGGCAGTAATAGGTATTATGTATGTGTCTTCATATTTTGGTCCATATTATATGTTCATTTTTTATTTTTATGGTTGCAAGGTGGTTAAAAGTCTTCTTGTGTTGTCTTGTGTGAGAGTCTCTTCGATAGTTTCTGGCATGTGTGCTTGTTCTCTTTCTTTATTGTATTTTGGGCATTCTATCAAGATGTGTTTTATTGATACAGGTGTTTGGCAGGTTTCACAAGTTGGGGGGTTTTCTCCTTTTATCAGGTGTTGGTGGGTTATTCTGGAGTGGCCGATTCGGCACCTCGTGTATATGACCTGGTCAATGCGTCGTCCCTGGTGGATTCTTGGCTTGGCGTTTGGGTGTATTTCATATACAGTAGTTTATTGGTGAGTTGAGTATTCCATTCATTTTGCCATTTTCCTTCTGATGCTTTTAAGTCGGTTGATGGGATTTTGATGTTCATTTTGTCTTGTTTTTCCTCTAGCTACTTGGTCTGCTTTTTAATTTCCTGTAATTCCACTGTGTCCTGGTACCCAGCATGGTTGTATGTCATATTCTTGCTCTGTTAAAATGCTGATTGTCCACTGTATGTTACTAATGCTAGGATAGTCTGATGTGTATGATTGTAGTGCTTTGAAGCATGATTTAGAATCTGTGCAAATTAGTATTTTGTGCTTTTGTTCTTTTTCTGCATATTTTAATGCCATAAGTATGGCGTGGGCTTCTGCACTGTAAATTGAGTATTGTTGGGGTAGTTTGTCTTTGTTTGTATATCCTTTTGCGTATATGGCTGCTGTCGTCTGGTCAGCAGTTTTGGACCCATCTGTATAGATTGCAAGGTGGAGTGGGTATTTTTCTTTAATTTTAAGAAACTCATTGATGTATATGTTGATGTATGGTGTGTAGTTCCTTTCTTCTTTTCGGCAAGGTCAAATATGATGTTTGGTTTTCTGACTTCCCACGGAGGTATGGTATTGTTGGGGCTCTGGGCCATTATATTTGAATTCAGCTTTAAGTCCTCAAGATATGGTTTGATTCGAGTCCCAAATGGTTGTATTTTATTTTGTTTGTTGTATCGAGTTGGAGGAAATGGTGGGTGTATGGTTCTATTTACTGGGTTTCTTGGGTTGCTCATGGTTCTGACTGTATATTAAGTGTTTCTAATAAAGAGGTCAGGATGTTTAAATAGGTTTTTAAAAATCCCAACAACACTGCTGCACCTGCTACACTCATACATACACGCTCCGTCACCTACACTGACAGTGGGGGTTACTCTCAATTGGCGAATGGAGTACAAGGTTGTCAGCAAAGTGTACAGAGCAACAGATGGGCTACAGTCAGTCATGGTATACCCACAAATTATTTCTCTGTGGTAGTTTCAGCTTCATCTCAAATCCCAACAACACTGCTGCACCTGCTTCACTTATATCACCCTGGCACTACCATGTTAGTCTAAGTGCAGTTCTGAGAAAGCTCCACGCCCCAGACTGACACTTGGGGTTTCTTTCAATTGGTAAAAGAAGTACAAGAGGGTGTACAGAGCAGCAGATGGGTTACAGTCAGTCATGGTATACCCACAAATTCTATCTCGAACCTGATTGAGAAACTTACTTTCTGGAATCCTTTTCGGGATAAAGGTGCCTGAATTCTGTATCGTTCACCATCACCCAGTACTTGTTCCCGTACTCGATCACGTCCTTCCCTCTGTCGTTCTTCGCCTGTATCTCGGGGTAGCAGGCGAGGATCTGGGAAATGGTCTTCTCTCTACAGCGGGATTAAACCTCATTATAATATTTTACTTTTTATTATTATTATGATTATTATTATCGGAGGACTGGATTAAATCCCGGGTCTGATTGATACTCACTTGCTCAGCAGGTGGGTCATCAGAACACTAATGATGACAGACGACTCGTTCAGTTGCTAATTAAAAGAAATACAAACATTATAAAGCTGAGCGTGTTTAAGGTTCGATGCTGCGTTCACATGGACGTTGATTTTTATTTAAAACACCAGGTCCACAAAAGCACAGAGGGTTCCGGCTCTGGAGTTCGGGTCTCAACGGCCCACGCGAATAACGGAGGAACACACTAGTCTGTGTCTCTTCTCGACCACAGACTACAGACCACAGACCTTTTGAAGAAAAGCAGAGACACTCCGGAATTCGTGTGTCAGTGACTGAAGGAGGAACACGCTAGTCTGTGTCTCTCCTCGACCAGTGTAGGACTGTTGCAGATGATTTATTGATATATTTACTTTATGCCCTTTTTCTCCCATTTTCTCCCTTTTTAGGGCGTCCAGTTGCCCGATTGCGTCACGCTTCCTCTCCACCAATGCCGATCCCCGCTCTGACTGAGGAGAACGAAGCTAACCCACGCCCCCTCCGACACGTGGGCAGCAGCCGTACGCATCTTATCACTTACACTTTGCCGAGTGCAGTGCAGCTCAGCGTTGTGTACGGAGAGACACACCCTGACAGCACTCTTTCCTCATCTCTGTGCAGGCGCCATCAATCAGCCAGCAGAGGTCGTAATCGCACCAGTCTGAGAGAGAGAGACCCCATCCGGCTTAGTCCCGCCCATATCTGAACAACAGGCCGATCGTCGTCCATGTGGCCGCTCAGCCTTAGAGCGTTGAGATCTCAGCTCTGGTGAACAGTGTGTGTTTTAGTGCTGCGCCACCTGAGCGGCCCTGATTGATTTTTGAGCCAGTTTGCTGCTGATATTCGCTGATATTTTCAAAGCTGGATTTGAAGGTATTTCACACAGATGGATGTTCGTGACGTGGAAATCGGGTCTGGGAAAACGCTACTCAAGTGACGCACTACATAAAACAACAACGCCGTCTACGTCTTCTCATCACCGATAGCTGATCGATGCTTTGTGTATAAAAACGAACATCTGTAACAGCAGCACAAATCCCCACAGTTAATCTACACGCTCCACCATCATGTCACTGCTCTTTACTTTCGTTGCGCAACGCAGACCGTTGATTAAGCATCCACGGCTCCCAAAAAATGGGTGGAAACGCGGGTCGGTTCTTTAAAAAACACCAGGGTTCGAAGAAACCCGAACAGAACCGGTTCTTTTGGTGGAAAAGCACTAACAGAGAACCGTACAGCGTATGTGTTTCTTCACTACACGTGTCAGCACCTCGATCGGACAGTAGAGGTCGCTACTGCAGAACCGGCAACCTCGAACTCAAGAGCTTGGACCCTCGTGTTTTTAAGCCACCCGTGTGCCATATCAAGGTGTTTATTACACTTACACACACACACACACACACACACACACACACACACACACACACACACACACACACACACACACACACACACTAAACAGGTACTTACGACAGATCCGTTCACCATCAGGATGGGAACCTTTCTGTACGCTGACCACTTGATTTCCTGACGCATGACGGGATTGACCTCCACGATCTCGTACGGGAGGCGGTGACAGTCCAGGAACGCTCGCACCTTACTGCAGAATGGACAGGTTTTATACTGGTACAGCGTCAGCTTCAGGTCTGATCCGGCGTCCGGCGCCTGCACCAAGAGGACGTTCAACAAACAAACTAATAAATAAATTAATAAAAACATCACTTCTTACTAAAATTGATACTCTTAAACGTTCCCTGCTTGCTTGAGACACTTTGTTAACTAATACAGCCAGAATTATCCAGTTTTTTGATCAATATTAATGTATTTTTATTTACTTATTAAAATTTAAACGTCATGTTTTACACTTTGGTTACATTCATGACAGGAACGGTAGTTACTCATTACACACAAGATTCATCACACAGTCGTGGACAATTTTGTATCTCCAGTTCACCTCACTTGCACGTCTTTGGACTGTGGGAGGAAACCGGAGCACCCGGAGGAAATCCACACAGACACGGGGAGAACATGCAAACCCCACACAGAAAGGACCCGGACCGCCCCACCTGGGAATCGAACCCAGGACCTTCTTGCTGTGAGGCGCCTTGATGAATTTCCATTCATTTTAGATGAATCGATCAGTAGACGTTCTTATTCATTCCCTTTATAGTCTGTTCAGAGTTAAGAGACATCAGATGACCTGACCTAATTAGTGTGGCTGTAGTTTCACATATAAGGGATCTTCATAAAGTTTCCTCACTTGTATATTGTGGTTATAAGCGGTGAGTGAGGGTGTAGTAGTAGGAGGAGGAGGAATCGGGCGTGTCTGAGAGACTGAGAGACACTTATAGTCCAGATTTAGCTCCATCTGATTTCCACCTTTTGGACACTCAAAGAAGCTTTAAGAGGAAGAAGATTTTCATGTGATGATGATGATGTGAAAGCAGCAGCGCATCAGTGGCTACGATGGCATTAAAAAGTTGGTACGACGCTGGAAAAATGCAGAAGGTGTATTGGTGGCTGTAAACGCTCCCTAGATGTAAGTGAATGAATAAATGAAGTAAGTGTGTGTGAATGAAAACAGAATGCGACTCTATCTGGTGGATTATTCTTAAGCTGAGGTGTTTCCAGGTGGGTCCCAGACCCACCACGACCCTGATCAGGATGAAGCCGTGACTGAAGATGTAAAAACTAATTGTTTTCTTTGTTATAGACATAAATAGATCCATAGGGGCATTAATATTATTACAGTAAATTATGTAGTGTGTATTTTCCGGGCGGCTTGGTGGGTAGCACTGTCGCCTCACAGCATGAAGGTCATGGGTTCAATTCCCAGGTGGAGCGGTCTGGGTTCCTTCTATGCAGAGTTTGCATGTTCTCCCAGTCAGGCTAATTAGAAATACTAAAATCGCCCATAGGTGTGTGCGTGTGCTCTGCCCAGGGTGTTTCTGTGCGCCTTGCGCCCACTGAGGGATGGGATAGACTCCAGCAACCCCCGCGACCCTGATCAGGATGAATAAACGAATTGTTTTCTTTGTTATAGACATAAATAGATCCATGAGGAGTGTTAATATTATGTATAATATGCAATCCTAGTACAGTAAATTATGTATTTAAAACTTTTAAAGGGGCTCGGTGGGTAGCACTGTCGCCTCACAGCATGAAGGTTTAGGGTTCGATTCCCAGGTAGAAGTCCAGGTCCTTTCTGTGTGGAGTTTGCATGTTCTCCCAGTGTCTCACTGAAGATACTAAAATTGCTTAAAGGGTGTTTCTGTGTGCCTTGCGCCCATTGAGAGCTGGGATAGACTCCAGCAACCCCCGCGACCCTGATTACGATAAGCAGTATAGAAAGTAAGTGAGCTGACGTTCACACCTGACGTTCAGGTACCTGTTATGGATAAAAGAGTGAGTTCAGTGATGTATTACCTTCACATCTTCAGCGTGGTGCCTCTGCAGACTCAGTTTGACAGTCTGGTAAAGTCCGAACCCTCCACCGAGCAAGAGCATGCACCCCACCACACCACCACCTCCAGCACCTCCACCAGCACCACCACGAGATCTGAACTGGTGCGGGATCCTGAAGCCTGAGCCCCCGGTTCCGAACCCTCTTCCCGGGTTCCGTGTGGACAGTACAGGTGCATTAACGGGTCTGTAGGTGAACCGACTCCCCGACAGAAACCTGCCGACCTTGCCGACGGTGCGAGCGCAGACCGCAGCCATGTTGCTTTTACTTAACTCGGTGTGTGCATGTGATCAGGAGCGCGGCTGTGTTATAACGAGCGGCCAGCAGGGGGCGCAGTGCGCATGCGGGCTCACAGCACTGTGGAACGCCATCGAGCTCAAGAATGCAGCAAAACGAGCTTTACACTCCATTTACATTAAAATAAAGAGGTGGGGCTGGGAAATACGCCTTTATACGTCCTTTATTCATCTTATACGTCTTTTAATTAACCTCCGTGCGTCAGGAACACTGATTCCTCCACCAAAGCTTCTCTTTTACTTGATCTGATGTGAACAGATGTATGGCGCACATTTTGTTCCCTTGTACTCGTACTGAGCCATGACAATAAAGTCACATTTATCTAATCAATCTACTGTTTATCTGTAGTGGTGAAAGGAATAGTAAGTAATGCACTGTGTACTTTATAGAAAATAGTGACTAGTGAAATATGAAGTGTGTGGGGAATAGATTCAAGCACTCTGTATTATTCAAGGAAAAGTGAATAGTGCACTCTGTAGTGAAAGGAATAGTGAGTGAGTAGTGCACTCTGTAGTGTGTATGGAATAAAAAGTAGTGCACTGTGTACCCTATAAAAATAGTGATTAGTGCACTCTGTAGTGTGTATGGAATAAAAAGTAGTGCACTGTGTACCCTATAAAAATAGTGATTAGTGCACTCTAGTGTGTATGGAATAGTAGTGCACTGTGTACCCTATAAAAATAGTGATTAGTGCACTCTGTAGTGTGTATGGAATAGTAAGTAGTGCACTTTGTACCCTATAAAAATAGTGATTAGTGCACTCTGTAGTGTGTATGGAATAAAAAGTAGTGCACTGTGTACCCTATAAAAATAGTGATTAGTGCACTCTAGTGTGTATGGAATAGTAGTGCACTGTTTACCCTATAAAAATAGTGATTAGTGCACTCTGTAGTGTGTATGGAATAGTAGTGCACTGTGTACCCTATAAAAATAGTGATTAGTGCACTCTGTAGTGTGTAGGGAATAGTGAGTAGTGCCCTCTGTAGTGTGTAGGGAATAGTAAACAGTGCACTCTGTAGTCTGTAGGGAATAGTGAGTTTTGCATTTTGTTGTGTGTAAGGAATTGATTAGTGAATTATGTATTGTGTAAGGAATTTTGAGTAGTGCACTATGTAGTGTGTAGCACACAGTGAGTAGTGTGTAGGGAATAGTAAACAGTGCACTCTGTAGTGTGTAGGGAATAGTGAGTAGTGTCATCCGTAGTGTGTAGGGAATAGTGTGTGGGGAATAGTGTATAGTGCATTTCGTAGTGTGTAGGAAATAGTGCATAATACATTCTGTAGTGTGTAGGGAATAGTGCATAGTACATTCTGTAGTGTGTAGGGAATAGTGCATAGTACATTATGTAGTGTGTAGGGAATAGTGTATAATGCATTATGTAGTGTGTAGGGAATAGTGAGTTTTGCATTTTGTTGTGTGTAAGGAATAGATTCGTGCATTATGTATTGTGTAAGGAACTTTCAGTTGTGCACTATGAAGGGTGTAGCAAATAGTGAGTAGTGTGTAGGGAATTACAGGCATTACAGTGCACTCTGTAATGTGTATGGAATAGTGAGTAGTGCACTTTGTACCTAATAGAAAACAGTGAGTAGTGCACTTTGTGGTGTGTAGGGAATAGTAAACAGTGCACTCTGTACGTTGTAGAAAATAGTGAGTAGTGCACTCTAGTGTGTAGGGAATAGTAATTAGGGAATATTGAGTAGGAAATAGTTAGTAGTGCACTCTGTACTTGTGAGTAGTGCACGCTAGTGTGTAGGGAATAGTGATTAGTGCACTATAGTGTGTAGGGAATAATGAGTAGTGCACTCTGTACTTTATAAATAATTAGTGAGTAGTGCACTCTGTACTTTATTAAAAAGTAGTGCACTCTGTAGTGTGTAGGGAATAGGGAATAGTAAGCAGTGCACTCTGTAGTGTGTAGGATATATTGAGTAGTGCCCTCTGTAGTGTGTAGGGAAGAGTGAGTAGTGAGTAGTGCCCTCTGTAGTGTGTAGGGAATATTGAGTAGTGCACTCTGTAGTGTGTAGAGAAGAGTAAGTAGTGAGTAGTGCCCTCTGTAGTGTGTAGGGAATATTAAGTAGTGCACTCTAGTGTGTAGGGAAGAGTGAGTAGTGCACTCTGTAGTGTGTAAGATATATTGAGTAGTGCACTCTGTAGTGTGTAGGGAAGAGTAAGTAGTGAGTAGTGCCCTCTGTAGTGTGTAGGATATATTGAGTAGTGCACTCTGTAGTGTGTAGGGAATATTGAGTAGTGCCCTCTGTAGTGTGTAGGATATATTGAGTAGTGCCCTCTGTAGTGTGTAGGGAAGAGTAAGTAGTGAGTAGTGCCCTCTGTAGTGTGTAGGGAATATTGAGTAGTGCCCTCTGTAGTGTGTAGGATATATTGAGTAGTGCACTCTGTAGTGTGTAGGGAAGAGTAAGTAGTGAGTAGTGCCCTCTGTAGTGTGTAGGATATATTGAGTAGTGCACTCTGTAGTGTGTAGGGAATATTGAGTAGTGCCCTCTGTAGTGTGTAGGATATATTGAGTAGTGCCCTCTGTAGTGTGTAGGGAATATTGAGTAGTGCCCTCTGTAGTGTGTAGGATATATTGAGTAGTGCACTCTGTAGTGTGTAGGATATATTGAGTAGTGCACTCTGTAGTGTGTGGGGAATATTGAGAAGTGCCCTCTTTAGTGTGTAGGGAATATTGAGTAGTGAGTAGTGCACTCTGTAGTGTGTAGGGAATAGTACGTAGTGCTTTCTGTAGTAGGTAGGATATATTAAGTAGTGCACTCTATAGTGAGTAGGGAATAGTGCGTAGGGAACTATTTGGGACACACCCGCTGTCTCTACGTGTGACTTGATATCCCTCCGCCTGGCCTCGACGTCACTTCAAGTTGCGGCTATTAGAGGCAATGCTAGCTCTCTGCTGTCTGCTTTAGCTTTAGTTTAGCATGTTATTATTAGTTGAATAAATGACCGCGGTATACCGGTTATCACCCGCGATCATCGAGCTTTATTTATACGGTTCGGCGGAGGAAATGTCAGCGCGGTTATTTAATCTCTGAGGCCTCGCCGCTTTTTCCAGGTTAGCTTAGTTTAGCTTGGTTAGCTTAGCTGCTTTGCTAAAGGTGTGAACATTTCGACAGCTGGAGGAAAACACAACACGTATGTTGATGGATTGATTGTTTACATTTGTGTTATGTATTGTTTTAAATAACCGTGTTAACATTTATGAGTTCATATACACATACAGAGTGTTGTCTGACCTGTTTAAGCTTTTATTTACATTTGTTTATCATTAAATGGTATATTAGGTTCAGTATACACCGATCAGTCATAACATTATGACCACACTCACTGTCCATTATATCAGCTCCACTTACCATATAGAAGCACTTTGTAGTTCTACAATTACTGACTGTAGTCCATCTGTTTCTCTACATGCTTTGTTAGCCCCCTTTCATGCTGTTCTTCAATGCTCAGGACCCCCACAGGACCACCACAGAGCAGGTATTATTTAGGTGGTGGATCATTCTCAGCACTGCAGTGACACTGACATGGTGGTGGTGTGTTAGTGTGTGTTGTGCTGGTATGAGTGGATCAGACACAGCAGCGCTGCTGGAGTTTTTAAACACCTCACTGTCCCTGCTGGACTGAGAATAGTCCACCAACCAAAAATATCCAGCCAGCAGCGCCCCGTGACCACTGTGACTCAAACAGCAGCAATAGACGAGCGATCGTCTCTGACTTTACATCTACAAGGTGGACCGACCAGGTAGGACAGTCTAATCGAGTGGACAGTGAGTGGACACGGTGTTTAAAAGCTCCACTCATACCAGCACAACACACACTAACACAACACCACCATGTCAGTGTCACTGCAGTGCTGAGAATGATCCACCACCTAAATAATACCTGCTCTGTGGTGGTCCTGTGGGGGTCCTGACCATTGAAGAACAGCATGAAAGGGGGGTAACAAAGCATGCAGAGAAACAGATGGACTACAGTCAGTAATTGTAGAACTACAAAGTGCTTCTATAAAATGTGTAGAAACAAGGAGGTGGTTTTAATGTTATGGCTGATCGGTGTAAATAGTGGAAGTTCAACTGCACAGACAGAACAGTCTCTCAACCTGTATGTCACTTTTTCTATGAGGATTTTACGTGGATGTTTTAAGATGTCATTCAGTCCACCCTGACGTCCAGGATCGGCCAAAGTTCCTGCCTGGAAAGCTGGTCGAAACAGACAGTATATACAAGACGCTGCATTTGTCACTCTCATCTGACCCATGCATATCTTAAATACTTATAACAACCAAACACGTACTAACAAAATGCCCAAAGTACCACAAAGAACGTAGAAAACTAGCAATACCACACACACACTGGATAGGGTGGCCACTACAAACCTGGACACAGTCATACTGATGACCAACGGACCACTTTTGCAGTTTTGCCCCCGTGTTTTGGATGATAATTTTTCATCCAGTCTTTACTGAAGTAAGATGAACAGGACCAGCAAGAAGGTCCTGGGTTCGATCTCTAGGTGGAGCGGTCCGGGTCCATGTTCTCTCTGTGTCCGTGTGGGTTTCCTCCGGGTGCTCCGGTTTCCTCCTACAGTCCAAAGACGTGCAAGTGAGGTGAACTGGAGATACAAAAGTGTACGTCACTGTGTTTGACTGATGAATCTTGTGTAAGCGGTAACTACCGGTCATGTCATGCATGTAACCAAAGTGTGAAACATGACGTTACAATTCTAATAAAATAATATTAATAATAGCACAATTATCTGTTGTTAACTGCCGCTTTGAGGCAGAAAAGGCCGAGTTCACACTACACGACTTTCCAAGTGGTCGGGTCGCTGTACGGTTCACACTACACGACTGGATCTCTTGTAATCGGGAGTCTTTCAGGTCGGTGTGGCTTTCACACTACAATCACTGACTGATCGGCGATTCGGGGTCGCACACTACACCATCTATCACCAACTGGAATCGCAGGCGAGCTTCTCTGGTCTCCCAAACTACAGTCTGTCACGAAAACAAACGTGAGAAGTGACGAGGGGTTTAATGATATCACGTCCAAAAATGCACGTCAACAAGTAGCGAGAGATCAAAGTTTGTGCGCTGATGTGCAGCGTAAAATCAAAGAGGAAAAATAAATGAATCTGAGTGGATTTGGCAACGTGACCAGCAGGGGGCGTCTGTTCTGTAGTGAGTCGGAGGTTAATAAATATTGTTTGCAATGCAGCGTGGGTGTTTTGTAGAGAACGATACTGTATTAGAAATACTGTATAACATGTGTGTGTGTGTGCTGATGTATTCTGATATAAACTATATTACGCCCCTGTCCCACCTGTTTACACTCCTCCCCTGCGTTTCCCCTCACACCGTATCTTGCGTTCTCATTGGCTGTTCGACACAGCACTCATTGCCAGTCGGGCAACTCAGAACCATTTACATTTTCGGCATTTAGCAGACGCCTTTATCCAAAGCGACTTACATTACAGTTACAGTATGAGCAACCGAGGGTTAAGGGCCTTTCTCAAGGGCCCAACAGCAGCAACCTAGCAGTGGTGGGGCTTGAACCAGCAACCTTTGGATTACTAGTCCTGTGCCTTAACCACTAGGCTACTGCTTGCCCTTGATCCAGATATTTGACATGCTAGATATCTCGCTCGGATCGAGTTGTTGAACAGTTCACACGTAGCGATTGAGAGCCAAGTTCCGATCGCCGAGCAAACGCCGAGTTGCTCCCGAGCCGGCAAATCCAGTGGTGACCAGTCGCCGAGCGAAAATCAGGGCAAAAACGTGTAGTGTGAACCAGGCGTAACTGGTTGACTGCCTGATAAAAACATATAGGAAGCAAAAATGGTTGCCTGTTGACCGTTAAAAAGAAGGACAATTCTAGGAAAACCGAGACGGGCAACCCACCCTAGGTAACCTGTAACTACCTCTCTGGTCATGAATGTAATTTCAAATCCTAATAAACAAACTACTAAAATTCAGGTTTCTTCTTTGTTTTTTATTTGACTTTTTTAATTTATGCATTTTTTCCCCCCATTTTCTCCCTTTTATCGCGTCCAATTGCCCGATCGCGTTACGCTTCCTCTCCACCAATGCCGATCCTCGCTCTGATTGAGGAGAACGAAGCTAACCCACGCCCCCTCCGACACGTGGGCAGCAGCCGTGTGCATCTTATCACTTACACTTTGACGAGTGCAGTGCAGCTCAGCGTTGTGTACGGAGAGACACACCCTGACAGCACTCTTTTCTCATCTCTGTGCAGGCACCATCAATCAGCCAGCAGAGGTCGTAATTGCACCAGTCATGTGAGAGAGACCCCATCCGGCTTAGTCCCGCCCATATCTGAACAACAGGCCAATCGTTGTTCATGTGGCCGGTCAGCCTTAGCCGGCAGGCAGAGCCGAGATTCAATACGATGTATTCCAGGTCCCAGCTCTGGCATTTCAGCGTGTGTGTTTTTACCGCTGCGCCACCTGAGCAGCAAATTCAGGTTTCTTCTTAGTATGAAGCTATCTGAGCGTGGGCTTTGCATCAGGGTTCTTTCCCACGACTTGCATTTCGTCCATGATTTTGGCCGCGATTCGGGGCTACACAAACGATGCATCAAAATGAAACACAAAACGGAATATGATTAATGAATGAAAACGGTGCCAATCTGGTCCCACTGTGGTTTACAAGATGTAACGTCAAGCCTCCACAAGAGTGTTTGTGTACAGGTTAATTTTGCGTCAATATTAGGGATGTAACGATGCACCAGATGTGCCACAATTCGAATCGGTAATTCATGTATAATGAATCGATATTCACTTTAAACAGCAGAGGGCGCTGGCGCTATTCACCTCGCCTGGTTGACATCACTACAGGGTTGCCAGGTTCGGAATTTTCCATGCAAATTTATTAATGTGAGGATAGTTTCACACACGATTAGCTGTGTGTCTGTGGTGTTGGTGTTTGCATCTCAAACAGGGTTGCTCGTCGCTGTTGTAGGTGCGGCGTCTGGCTGTGAGACCCTGTTCCTGTCAGGTGAAAAGAAGCGATCAGCTATGTGCTGCGACCTACAGTGTTGTGACAGTATATCGTCAAAGCAATTCAGGGTTAAGTGTCATGCTCAAGGGTCTGGCAGTGGCAGGGCTTGAACCAGCGACCTTTCGATTACTAGTCCAGTACCTCAACCGCTAGGCTACAACTGCCCCTATGTAGATAAGTTCCAATCGGCCACGACTGGACTGGGATATGTGTATCTGGATGACGTACGCTAGCGACGCCTGAATGACTCACGGACGCATGGCGTCACTTTCCCGTCTCTCCTCACGCAGGTGACGATGAATGGCCTGTCCGTCGGCGAGCTCTGCGGTCTCTTCTGCTGCCCGCCGTGCCCGAGCCGCATCGCCGCTAAGCTCGCCTTCCTGCCACCCGAGCCCACGTACGCCCTCCTCCCGGACTCGGAGACGGGCACGGTGCCCACCGGTTCCTCTTCGGCGCCCGGTCTGCGCTCCCGAGTAGGTGGAGCTCCCGCCGGGGCCGGAGGAGGCGGCGGCGGCGGCGGAGGAGGAGGAGGGGGAGGAGGAGGGGGAGGAGAGGGGCGCTGGAAGCTCCAGCTCACCGAACGAGCCGAATTTCAATATTCTCAGAGGGAGCTCGATGCCACCGAAGTGTTCCTGACGTGCTCGGTACGAGGGAACCGCGTGGGCTGCATGTACATACGCT
This sequence comes from Trichomycterus rosablanca, assembly GCF_030014385.1. NCBI lineage: Eukaryota > Metazoa > Chordata > Actinopteri > Siluriformes > Trichomycteridae > Trichomycterus > Trichomycterus rosablanca. The sequence continues at coordinate 1,971,893 of NC_085994.1, forward strand.
GCGCTCCCACGGCAAGGTAGCATCTTATTTTTTATTCATGTACAGTATTTTCTCCTTTATTCTCTCGGTTTAGTCATAGCCAGTTAGTTTTCCACAGCCGGAGACCCCCATGGCGTACGAGGAGGGCATATATTTACCTTCCTATTCGCCCATACTTTGGTGGATTGGCGTGTGTCTTGCACGTGGAGAGTCACGCCCTGATCTCAACGTTCCTCCACTTCTAACCAGGGTCCTTACACAGCCTCGAAGACCCCGCCCCTTTTTTTAGCCTGGTCTTTCCCCCACCCATGCCCGCTAGGGGGCGCCCAGCCGCCCGGTAGCAGAGCTGAGATTCGAACCGAAACTGGTGCACTCTGTGTTTTATATATTTTATTTATGTATTTTCTCCTTTATTTATTTTCTCCTTTTCCACCCAGCAGACTAGTGGTCGATTTTTGTCTGCCGCCCGGTAGCAGAGCTGAGATTTAAACTGAAACTGGTGCAGTGGCAGAATATCCTGCTGTGCCACCTGGGCGCTGCCAGGTTTCTTTTAACGTCATTGGAATTCGAAAGTCTCGTTCTTAGTGAAGATCCACCTCCGAGTAGAATGTATTAGTCTGAGCTGCGCCCGATAGGGATTCCCCTCCTTGGCCTATAAAAGCATGATCCTGAGTACGTCTTAACCCCTTAATGCCTGAATTTATTTATAATTACATAAAAAAATTAATGATTTGTGTTTTTGCTTTAAAGTCGATGCTACATTAAGTGGAGATTGTAAATTTGTCCATAGCACATAAAATAGATATAAATTTAGGTATGTCGCAATAGGTCAAGTAATGAAACGTCTTCCGTCTCAGATATGTATACTTTACATTCAGGTATGTAGACTAATATACATACATATACATACACATATACAGTACATGTCATAATAATATAATAATACACTATACATGTAATAATATAGTGTCTGTTTGTTTATTAGGATTTTAACATCATGTTTTACACTTTGGTTACATTCATGACAGAAACGGTAGTTACTCATTACACAAGATTATATCAAACACAGTCATGGACAATTTAGTATCTCCAGTTCACCTCACTTGCACGTCTTTGGACTGTGGGAGTAAACCAGAGCTCCCGGAGGAAACCCACACGGACAAACTCCACACAGTAATAATCTAATATATAATTATATACAGTACCAGTCAGAAGTGTGGACACACCTTCTCTTCAGTGATTTTTCTTGATTATTTTTATTTTCTACATTGTAGATTAATACTGAAGACGTCCAAACTATGAAGGAACGCGTATGGAATTATGTAGTGAACAAAAAAATGTTAAACAAACCAGAATATGTTTTGTATTTTACCAACTCTACCTCTGCACAGCACAACTGATGCTCTCAAACACATTAAAAAAGCAAGAAATTCCAGAAATTAACTCTAGACGAGGCACAAACGTTAACTGAAAACCGTTCCAGGTGGCTACACCTCATGAAGCTGATTGAGAAAATGCCAAAAAGTGTGCAAAGCTGTCATCAAAGCAAAATATGTCTACTTTAAAGAATATAAAATATAAAACATATTCTGGTTTGTTTAACACTTTTTTGTTTACTACATAATTCCATACGTGTTCCTTCATAGTTTGAACGTCTTCAGTATTAATCTACAATGTTGAAAATACAAAAAAAAATCAAGAAAAACTACAGGAATGAGAAAGTGTGTCCAAACTTTTGACTGGTACTGTATATATAATGTAATAATATAATACATTTATACGCACACACACACACACACACACACATATATATATATATATATACAGTAGGTACACACATACATGCTATTTATAATGAGTATAGAAATGAACTAGAATGGCATTTCCTAAAGAAAGTGCATGTGAGCGCTGAAATCAATCTAAATACAGCATTATTTATATGCAGACTTTATGGACGATTGTAGCCGTTATGGTCGGACGTAGCGAATTCGTTACAAACAGAAAACTTCAAATAACAGAAAAAATATTCGTCACATGAAATCTATTTTAATATGTCAGCTGTAGAAGCAATCGATAAGGTGGTACGTATCTTTATCTTAGCACAACCTGCATCGAATTGGAAAATTTCTCCAAATTTGCAGCCGCCAAATGCACAAGTCACTATCCGACAGGTTAGCTTTCGACCGGTCCTACGAGAAACCAGTGCTTGCAAAAGGTTCCTAGGAACGTATTAAATAAGCACAAACCGGCACTGGGGGGAACACCTACGCTTTCTCGGCTGCAGTCTGAATTAAAGCGCTGTGTTGCGAATTAAGGGGTTAAGGCTCTCTGTAAGACTCATGGGCACATTTGTTTAAAAAAAAAAAAAAAAAAGCACAGGGGAATCAGGTATATACAAAGTACAATGCTGTAAAATTCCCAACATTCCTCTTAATAGACCACCGAAGTCGTGTCGTCATTTTGTAGTCCACGCCATGTTGTTATGCCCATATTTGGTAACCCGGGTCTAAGAGAAATTTTGAATGGGAAAAATAAATGGAGATTTCGCAAATTGCCTCTCTCGCATCCTGTAGTTAGGTTTTGTTTTATGGAGATTCTTCTGTCTATTATCACTGGATCCTCTAAATTAAAAATCGTTAGAGTCAAAATATGAATATTGCTACATGTAAGCTAATGCTACTGCGCACTGAAATGACGTCACTAGACTGGCGGGAGAAAATGCATAAAAAAGGCAGCTCTTATTTTTAATGAGCCCTGGTATCGAGTCATATCTCACGTGATCAATGGCAGCTCGAAATAGCTGTCAAGTTTGAATTTCAGCTGTGCTATTGACCGGCCAGGTGTCCACACAGACTTGATCGGCGGTGTCTGAGGTGTGATGGTCGAACGGGTCCCTCTGCTGGCTGGTCGAGGCGCCTGTACGAGGGCTGGTTGATTCACAGGTAGTAGTGCGTGATTCTGTACACGACACTGTCTCTGGCAGGTGAAAAGTAGTGGTCGAAGGTTGTTCCAGGAGCAGTGAACAGAGTTACCATAAGCGCATGTTGCAAATGAGAAGCGATGACGAGCACTCTGATCTAATTTTGAGTCCTGGCTAGGTTCACCGTGCTCTTTTCCCACGGTAACGCCGTGGACCTGGGGCAGATGAGCAGTTTCTACATCGGCCTGGGGACCCGGATCAACTGCAACATTTTCTCCTACGACTACTCGGGCTACGGCGTGAGCACCGGCAAACCGTCCGAGAAGAACCTGTACGCGGACATCGACGCGGCGTGGCAGGCCCTACGCACGCGGTGAGCGGGCGATTAACACATGAACGACTACTGTCAATCAAATAATGGGTTGATTTGTGAATTATGTAGCCAAAAGGATATGGACACCCATATTCTAACTTTATTTCATTTTTATTTAATTAACTTCTTCAGGGTCGCGGCTGATCTCGTTCCACTGGCGCGCAAGGCAGAAATTCCCTGAATTGGGTGCCAATCCATCACAGGGCTTCGGTTACTTAGAATCCCTGGCTAGATTAACAGGCTGCTGTGCCCTTCTTTTGTTTTAAATAAGAGCATAGCCCGCGGAATAGCAGTTTAACATCCTGCTATGCTCTGTAGCATCTACAAAAAATGCAACATCGATCATTAAAGAGGAGAAAAGATCTGAGTTAGGGTTTTTCAAGGTGGGTCGTGAGCCGAAAAGAGAATATCAGGCACATAAACTCGTACGCGAACGCCCCCTCGTGGAGGCTTTACGTCACATCTTGTAAATCACAGTGGGACCAGATTGGTACCTTGTAACTCGACGCCCCCTAAACTCGAGATATTTAAAACTCGACGCACCTCGGGGAGAAATTTGTTCCCTTAAACTCAACGTATTTAGCCTTAATCTTTTTCAATTTAATTTAAAATGAACAATGAACAGCCGCTTTGTTCGGCGCTCTGCTTGAGCGGTGCAGTGAAACATAATCAGAGTGCGAATATGAGACAGATAACAATCAAATCCACTCTGTGTAAAGCTGTACAGTATTTTCCTCACTGTATAACTTATGAACTTGAATATGAGCTGAATCTGCATTAGTGTGGAATAAGGTTCAGATCCAGGGTTCCAGCTCCACATGTATCTGTGTTTATCTGGATTCTCCTCCCTGTTTCACTTTTAAACTTGTGTTACAGCTCCAGCTTCTGAGAAATGCTGAGAATCAGAATCAGCTTCTCCCAGAGTCTAAAACGCTTCTGGTTGAAAATAAAGCTTAATGTGGTTTAATGTAGTAAAAGAAGGAGACAGGAGCACTAAACTTCTCTTCATTATTACTGCTCATAAGTTCCTCCACTAATCACATTCCTCACTCGCTGTTTTACTACAATACAATAAGTCTATATAAAACACTGAAAAACAATTAAAAACAGTTAAAAATCAATACAAATACAATAAAACCTTCACTTTACCTTCACTTCTTTATTTTTTAATTGCGCTTCGTGGATGCTTGCTTCTGGAATACCGTATTCCGTTCAGTACCGGCGCATTCACAATGCACAAAACTTAACATGGAAAAAAGCGGAAAAGCGCAAAATTGGTTTTGTCACTTCTCATGTGAATGCGCCGGTGCTGAAGGGAATCGAGCATCTCCACCATTAAGAAGCGTCAGGAAACGATAAAGAAGTAAAACTAAAGTGCAGCTTTTATTGTATTTTTATTGATGTGTAACTGTTAGTAATTGTATTTCAGTGTGTTTATATTATATTTGTGTTTTTTCAGTGTTTAAGTGTCAAAAACAACCTCATTATTTTACATGAGACTAAAATATCTGCAGCTCCACGGGACCATGGACGCATTAACAGGTTCCCCAAACATCCTTATGGAAAAAAAATACCTTAAAACTCAACGTCTTTAAAACCCGACGCCCCTCCCAGAACCGACTGACGTCCAGTTTTAAGCTACCGCTGTAATTTATTTTGTGTTTTGTTTTGATGCGTTGTTTGTGCTGCATGGGTCGAGTAAAAATAAAAGTTTGTAAACCCTTGATGTAGGTGACTATGAAGGGTCAATTCTTGGTGAAATCTTGACAAGAACTTCATTTACATTTACAACATTTAGCAGGCGCTTTTATCCAAAGCGAGTTACAGTAGACAGTCCACGCAATTAAAGGTTGCAACCTGGCACTGGTGGGGTTTGAACCAGGAACCTTCTGCTTACTAGTCCAGTACCTTAACCACTAGGCTACAACCATCCTCATTAATTTAACTAACTGATTTCACTTTATTTACTCAGGTACGGCATCAGCCCGGAGAACATCATCCTGTACGGGCAGAGCATCGGCACGGTGCCCACGGTGGACCTGGCGTCACGGTACGAGTGCGCGGCCGTAATACTGCACTCGCCCCTCACCTCGGGGATGAGAGTCGCCTTCCCTGATACCAAGAAGACCTACTGCTTCGATGCTTTCCCCAAGTGAGTCACGCCGAATAAGATACGATTCCTGTATTGATCCCCATGGGGGACATTCGAGTGTTACTGAGTAAATACAGCATGTAGTACAAGTGCTATTATACAGTAACTATATAGGAAAACACTATATATAAATATACACCGATCAGCCATAACATTAAAACCACCTCCATGTTTCTACACTCACTGTCCATTTTATCATCTCCACTTACCATATAGAAGCACTTCGTAGTTCTACAATTACTGACTGTAGTCCATCTGTTTCTCTGCATGCTTTTTTAACCCCCTTTCACCCTGTTCTATAATGGTCAGGACCCCCACAGGACCACCACAGAGCAGGTATTATTTAGGTGTTGTGCTGGGGCAGTTGTAGCCTTGTGGTTAAGCTACTGGACTAGTAATCAGAAGGTTGCTGGTTCAAGCCCCTGTTGGGCCCTTGAGCAAGGCCCTTAACCCTCAGTTGCTTAGACTGTGTACTGTAAGTCGCTTTGGATAAAAGCGTCTGCTAAATGCTGAAAATGTAAATGTATGAGTGGATCAGACACAGCAGCGCTGCTGGAGTTTTTAAACACCTCACTGTCACTACTGGACTGAGAATAGTCCACCAACCAAAAACATCCAACCAACAGCGCCCCGTGGGCAGCGTCCTGTGACCTCTGATGAAGGTCTAGAAGACGACCGACTCGAACAGCAGCAATAGATGAGCGATCGTCTCTGACTTTACATCTACAAGGTGGACCGACTAGGTAGGAGCGTCTAATAGAGTGGACAGTGAGTGGACACGGCGTTTAAAAACTCCAGCAGCGCTGCTGTGTCTGATCCACTCATACCAGCACAACACACACTAACACACCACCACCATGTCAGTGTCACTGCAGTGCTGAGAATCATCCACCACCTAAATAATATCTGCTCTGTGGGGGTCCTGTGGGGGTCCTGACCATTGAAGAACAGGGTGATAGGGGGTAACAAAGCATGTAGATAAACAGATGGACTACAGTCAGTAATTGTAGAACTACAAAGTGCTTCTATATGGTAAGTGGAGCTGATAAAATGGACAGTGAGTTTTAATGTTACGGCTGATCAGTGTATGTGTGAAAGAATGTGTGTAAAGCCGAAATAAATAAGTACTGATGTAACAAAGGATGCTAAAATGCTGCTGTTTCCACCAGTGAAGCCACACACGGCGAAAATAACAACCAGTTCCGTCAAGTCTCACCATCGCTAACGACAATAATACAGTGCTGTAGAACCTGTAATTGCCGTGTCCCGATTGGCATGTTTTCTAAACCGCTGTCACGTCCTAATAACAGCGCTGCTCTGATTCGGGACGTGCCGCTCTTACTCGACAAAAGATTCGGACCGTTTTTACGATGTTTTGTTCAGCGCGCTGTCACCGCGGCGGCACTCGATAATTGCAGGCTACGGCGGGGCTCAACGATTACTGTTATCAGCGCCCAGGCGGATCGCGCTCGTCCGGCTCCTCATGCTGGCACTACTTTTCCTTTCGTTCAGAAATAAATGGCGTGTTTTTTTGACTTTCTTCTCTGATGGCGGTTTATCGGGACGTGATGTTTTGCTCTCGTGAACGCAGGACCGAACGTCGAGTCTGAAAACACGTTACAGTCAGTTATGGATCGTGATGTGTGTGGTTCTGGTTCAGGCTGCATTATTTGTTGTACATAATTAGCATTCGGTGGATTGGCAACAACACAGGGTGAGCGCTGTTGCTCACCCACTTAGCTACGGCAGTACTGACTGTGTTGTGGTTAACATGGTTACAGCTAGCGGTGGTAACCATTTAACCAATTAACCGATAATAAACTAATCTTTTTTTGCTTAATGCTTTTAGTTAAAAAGGTTATTTGTTTGATTTCCACATACGCACACAAACACACTCAAAAACAAACAGGCACAGACAGATACAGGCACTCATACACACAGACACCAACAGACAGGTGCACACACAAGCACAAACAGACCGAAACACAGACAGACCGGTTTACTCACAAATACAGACCGAAACACAGACAGACTGGTACACTCACAAATACAGACTGAAACACAGACAGACAGGTTTACTCACAAATACAGACCGAAACACAGACAGACTGGTACACTCACAAATACAGACCAAAACACAGACAGACTGGTACACTCACAAATACAGACCAAAACACAGACAGACTGGTACACTCACAAATACAGACCAAAACACAGACAGACTGGTACACTCACAAATACAGACCAAAACACAGACAGACTGGTACACTCACAAATACAGACCAAAACACAGACAGACTGGTACACTCACAAATACAGACCGAAACACAGACAGACTGGTACACTCACAAATACAGACCGAAACACAGACAGACTGGTACACTCACAAATACAGACTGAAACACAGACAGACTGGTAAACTCACAAATACAGACCGAAACACAGACAGACTGGTTTACTCACAAATACAGACTGCAACACAGACAGACTGGTTTACTCACAAATACAGACTGAAACACAGACAGACTGGTTTACTCACAAATACAGACTGAAACACAGACAGACTGGTACACTCACAAATACAGACCAAAACACAGACAGACTGGTACACTCACAAATACAGACCAAAACACAGACAGACTGGTACACTCACAAATACAGACCAAAACACAGACAGACTGGTACACTCACAAATACAGACCGAAACACAGACAGACTGGTACACTCACAAATACAGACTGAAACACAGACAGACTGGTACACTCACAAATACAGACTGAAACACAGACAGACTGGTACACTCACAAATACAGACCGAAACACAGACAGACTGGTACACTCACAAATACAGACTGAAACACAGACAGACTGGTAAACTCACAAATACAGACCGAAACACAGACAGACTGGTTTACTCACAAATACAGACTGCAACACAGACAGACTGGTTTACTCACAAATACAGACTGAAACACAGACAGACTGGTTTACTCACAAATACAGACTGAAACACAGACAGACTGGTACACTCACAAATACAGACTGAAAGACAGACAGACTGGTTTACTCACAAATACAGACTGCAACACAGACAGACTGGTTTACTCACAAATACAGACTGAAACACAGACAGACTGGTTTACTCACAAATACAGACTGAAACACAGACAGACTGGTACACTCACAAATACAGACTGAAACACAGACAGACAGGTTTACTCACAAATACAGTCCGAAACACAGACAGACTGGTTTACTCACAAATACAGACTGAAACACAGACAGACTGGTTTACTCACAAATACAGACTGCAGCACAGACAGACTGGTTTACTCACAAATACAGACTGAAACACAGACAGACTGGTTTACTCACAAATACAGACTGAAACACAGACAGACTGGTACACTCACAAATACAGACTGAAACACAGACAGACAGGTTTACTCACAAATACAGACTGAAACACAGACAGACTGGTTTACTCACAAATACAGACTGAAACACAGACAGACTGGTTTACTCACAAATACAGACTGAAACACAGACAGACTGGTTTACTCACAAATACAGACTGCAGCACAGACAGACTGGTTTACTCACAAATACAGACTGAAACACAGACAGACTGGTTTACTCACAAATACAGACTGAAACACAGACAGACAGGTTTACTCACAAATACAGACTGAAACACAGACAGACTGGTTTACTCACAAATACAGACTGAAACACAGACAGACTGGTTTACTCACAAATACAGACTGAAACACAGACAGACTGGTACACTCACAAATACAGACTGAAACACAGACAGACAGGTACACTCACAGACACAGACCGACAGAAACACGGACAGACAGGAACACTCACAAACACAGACAGGAACACTCACAAGCATGGACAGACCAAAAAACAGACAAACTGAAACACGACCACGGACAGACAGCTACACTGACAGAAAGACCGAAACACAGACAGACAAGCATGGACAGACTGAAACACAAGCACAGTCAGACAGGTACACTCACAAGCACAGACAGACGGGTACACTCACAAGCACAGACAGAATGAAGGAGACACACCCAGACCGAAACAGACGGGTACACTCACAAGCACAGAGAAACTGAAACACAGACAGACAGGTACACTCACAAGCACAGACAGACCAAAACACAGACAGGTTCACTCACAAATACAGACAGACAGGTTTATTCACAATCACAGATAGAATGAAAGAAACAGACAGACCGAAACACGGACAGACAGGTTAGGGTTAGAATATGCAGACTGAGGGTGTACCTGTATGTCTGTGCTTGTGTTTCAGTCAGTGTAGATGCTGATGATGTAATATTTACTAATCGTGTCAGTATGATCAGTGATTCTGAATGCTGAACTGTTCTGCTCTTGTTACTGGTCTTCATACTGGTGTTCATACTGGTGTTCTGCATCACTGACACTCACTAGATGAAATTCAGTAAAACCCAAAGGCAACTCGGTGAGGTGTTTAATATTTTAGCTCCTCGTTAGACGCTGGTCAGTGCTGACGACTGACAGACGATTATCGGTTTGCGATGGTGATGATTAATTTAGATGTTTTAGCATGTGGTGCTGGAACTTAACACATGGTGGCGATACAGCTGCTGTCAGTTCAACCTTCTTACAGCTGCTCACAGATCTGCTTCTCTATCACACACACACACACACACACACACACACACACACACACACACACAATCCTCAAAACGTAAGATTAGTAGCACGGTTTGGGCAGTAATAGCTCAGTGGTTAAGGTACCCGACTAGTAATCAGAAGGTTGCCGGTTGAAGCCTTGCCATTGACAAGTTGCTACTGCTGGGCCCCTGAGCAAGGCCCTTAACCCTCATTTGCTCAAATTGTATTCAGATAAAAGTGGAAGTTGCTTTGGATAAAAGCATCCACTTAATGTCACAAATGTAAACGTAACGTTTATTCAAGATTGTGTTACAAATCAAGAAGAAAATTGTTAAATGTAATTTTAAATTCAGACAAAATGACCCAGCAAGTTTATTAAGCTTTAGTATAATATTTGTATTTATTATATATAGTATAATATTCATACTTTGCTTATAGTATAGTATATATGTTTTAGTATGTTATTTATACAGCGGTACCTTGAAACTGGACATCAGTCGGTTTTAAAGACGTTGAGTTTCGAGGTATTTTTCCCCATAAGGATGTTTGGGAAACCTGTTAATGCATCCATGGTCCCGTGGAGCTGCAGATATTTTAGTCTCATGTAAAATAATGAGGTTGTTTTTGACACTTAAACACTGAAAATAACACAAATATAATATAAACACACTGAAATACAATTACAAACAGTTACACATCAATAAAAATACAATAAAAGCTGCACTTTAGTTTTACTTCTTTATTGTTTCCTGACGCTTCTTAATGGTGGAGATGCTTGATTCCGTTCAGCACCGGCGCATTCACATGAGAAGTGACCAAACCGCTTCTGCGCCGCTGTGCCGGTATTTCCTGTGAAGTGTGACGGCGGTGCACAAAACTCACCGTGACTTACTGTAGTAAAACAGCGAGTGAGGAATGTGATTAGTGGAGGAACTTATGAGCAGTAATAATGAAGAGGAGTTTAGTGCTCCTGTCTCCTTCTTTTACTACATTAAACCACGTTAAGCTTTATTCTGAACCAGAAGCGTTTTAGACTCTGGGAGAAGCTGATTCTGATTCTCACCATTTCTCAGAAGCTGGAGCCGTAACACAAGTTTAAAAGTGAAACAGGGAGGAGAATCCAGATAAACACAGATACACGTGGAGCTGTAACCCTGGATCTGCACCTTATTCCACACTGATGCAGATTCAGATCAGATTCACACGCTGATCAGGTTTTACTGCTTAAATCGAGCGCTGAACAAAGCGACAGACGCACACATCGAGTTTAAGGGTACAAATTTCTCAACGAAGAGTGTTTTGAGTTTAGGGGACGTTGAATTACAAGGTACCGCTGTATTCCTATTTATATTTAGTCATTTGTGTTTCTTATATTTTCATTATATTTTTATGCATTTCTATATAAATCAATTTGGATTTACTTTAGATTTTTAATTTTTAATTAAATTTTAATTATTTTTTTTGCATCTTCCTTGTATTTTACACATTCTGGTTTATTGCTTGTTTTTATTTCCATTCATTCATTTTTTGAAATGATTTTTTGCAGATTTTTTTTTTTTAGTCATGATTTAGTCATGTCCGATTCCCGATCGTGAGTCTGCTGCCGCTTGCAGAACCCTCAATGTGATTGACCACACGTGTCTAATCTGTGGCCACTTCTCATCACCTGCCAGTGTTTGGTTCCCACACAGAGCCATTTTACATACAGAGAGTCACGCTAAGCTCCATGTAAACCACCCTCCCCCTTCCCACTTGCACAGACACCCGAACCAGTCCCAGAGCTCGCATGATAGTTTGTTAAACTGCTGCACCACTACGTACCCAGAATGTACATTTCCATTCTCTTTTATTTACACTAAATCTCATTTGGATTTTTTTTTGTATATTCATACTTTTATATTTCAAAAAATTTTAGTAAAAATAAAAGGATTAGTATTTATTTATTAATTTACTAATTATTGGTAGCCTACAGAAAGTGTTTTACATTACTTTACATAATATTTACGGCATTTAGCAGACGCCTTTATCCAAAGCGACGTACAGTACTGTGACAGTATACAGTCTGAGCAATTGAGGGTTAAGGGCCTCGCTCAAGGGCCCAACAGCAGAAACCTGGCAGTGGTGGGGCTTGAACTGATTACTAGTTCAGTACCTTAACCACTAGGCTACAGCTGCCTTTATTTTGGTTTTATTAATCCTGCTTTATTTGTTAGTGTAAATAAAATCCATCATTTGCTTTTTTTTTGATTACTCACACACATTTGGATTTTTTATGCTCTCATTTCAGTTTAGTTTTCATTTTTCTTTTAAACCACATACTGTTTCGTCTAACTGCTCTGTCTCTGTGTCTGCGCTGTGTTCCAGTATAGAGAAGGTGTCCAAGATCACGTCCCCGGTGTTGATCATCCACGGGACGGAGGACGAGGTGATCGACTTCTCTCACGGCCTGGCCCTGTACGAGCGCTGCCCCAAAGCCGTCGAGCCCCTCTGGGTGGAGGGAGCCGGACACAACGACATCGAGCTGTACAGCCAGTACCTGGAGCGTCTGCGCAGGTTTATCGGCCAAGAACTGGCAACCCAGCACACCTGAGGACCTCGAGCGCTCACCTCTGTTTATCTTTCTCTTCCTCTCTCCATTATACGTTATTTTTCTTTCTTTCTGTGGCCGCTGTTACACTAGCTGAGGGTTCCTGGCTGATCTTTAGAGACGATTTGTTGTTTACGTATCCCGATTCATTTATTAATTTATTCACAATCCGCCCAGACGTCGTCTTACGTCCAGTATCACACGTACTGACCTGCTTTTCTCCTCGACTCCTCAGGCAGCTACAAATTGGACGTAAAAAGAAGCATTTTGATTTTTTAAAAGCTGTAAAATCTCTCAAATGTTTATTTATTATAAGGGCTAACAAATAAGAAAAAATATTTAAGCTGTTCTAAAATAATTACAGAATTTAATCTCTGAAATGCAGTTTTTTGACTTTTCTAGCTCGACTGTGACGTTTTTAAGCACTGCCGAAAACCTGGAGCGTGCACGAGCGATGTCCAGCGATTTCGGAGCCACTCAGAACCTCCTCGTGTAATAAACTGTGAACGTTCTGAGCTGGGAATCTTACCAGTTGGGAGGTTTTTGGCTCCGAAAAATTGCTGTACACCTGTAGGGGGCGTTAGAGTGTATGTCTGGCAATTCCACAGATTTCTGCAGCCGTTCTTTTACTGTGGCTGAATAAATGGAACACGCATTAAAATTATTATTATTATTATTTTTTTAAACGTAATATGACACGATCTGCCGCGTCTGAAACATACACACATCAGCATCAACTATTTAATCCCATGGTGATGAAGCTTGCTCGACTGTGGACAGGGACTCCTGCACCCCAGCAGCTTTTAATCCCATGGTGATGAAGCTTGCTCGACTGTGGACAGGGACTCCTGCACCCCAGCAGCTCTTAATCCCATGGTGATGAAGCTTGCTCGGCCGTGGACAGGGACTCCTGCACCCCAGCAGCTCTTAATCCCATGGTGATGAAGCTTGCTCGGCCGTGGACAGGGACTCCTGCACCCCAGCAGCTCTTAATCCCATGGTGATGAAGCTTGCTCGGCCGTGGACAGGGACTCTTGCCCCCCAGCAGCTGTTAATCCCATGGTGATGAAGCTTGCTCGGCCGTGGACAGGGACTCCTGCCCCCCAGCAGCTGTTAATCCCATGGTGATGAAGCTTGCTCGGCCGTGGACAGGGACTCCTGCCCCCCAGCAGCTCTTAATCCCATGGTGATGAAGCTTGCTCGGCCGTGGACAGGGACTCCTGCACCCCGGCAGCCTGTGATTCATACCCAGCGGTTGTATTTGGCCCGACCCCCACTCCGTGTTGTTTAATAATGGGTGCACTCAAGCTAACCCTATTTATATGGGCACAGAGACGTCAGCAGCTGTAGTCGGACGATTGAAGGACGTTCTACGTCACCGAACGAATCGTCTGAGCTGCTGTGTGTATGTTTTGACACTGCAGATTTTCGGTTTGGGTTCGAGTGCTTCACACACACACACACACACACACACACACACGGTCGTGGAAATGTCCCTTACGAGTGTGTGAGAACATTAGGCAGCTATACAGCTAGTGTAACACTGGCCTTTTCATCTCACACTCCTCTCCTGGAGCTTTCTTTTTCCACCTCTTTCTTTTTCCCCACCTATTTGTTTTACCACCTCTTTCCATCCCTCCAGCGAGAGTGAGATAATAAACCGGGCGTGTCCGTATTTCTAGCGGACTCGATTATTCGGAGCTCTGTGACGCGGACGTTCGACCGCCGAGGTTCAGATCTTGTTCTGATCTCCTCCTTCAGGAGTGTGTGTGTGTGTGTGTGTGTGTGTGTGTGTGTGTGTGTGTGTGTCTGTGTCTGTGTGTGTTTTTGAGTCTCTACCTCTCCACTTTGGTTTAATCTTACTAAGCTAACTGTCCCTGATGCCCCAATTTACAAATGAACGACACTCGTATAATTACGCCTTCATACAGATTAAACATCAACGAGAATCTATTTACATTATAATTCGAAAAGAACTCCGTTGGTTGCCTCGCGTTCCATCCGTCCGCCACGTTTGTAGTTCCTTTGCGAGGAAAGTCGGGCGCTCCCTCGTTATTCAGTCAGATCATCACTCAGAATTAAAGGGAGCTAAGAATTTAGACACGCCCTCTTCTCAGGAAGTACCGGCTATTCCTCCAGCTCTAATTAGTCGATGACGACCCGTGGATCAGTGGAATGCGCGACCCTGGGGCGCCGAGCGCCCTTAGAACACGATAGGCATGAAACCGGATCGATTTCCATCCTGGTTCTCGGATTCGACGTCCTTTTGTGCTCCTGTGTGACAAATGGAAACCCCCCAGCAGCACCGAAAAACAGGTGTGGTTCTCGTTTGCCACCCCCCCTCCCTCTCACCCCGGGGGGCGCTGGTCACCATTCACTAAGGTGTGTCTAATCTGGGTTGATGTGCAGCGCAGACATGTGATATTCACCCCAAACGACCATGATTCCTTTCTTTAATCAGCGCTGCCCCCAGGGTGAACCATTATTCTATTTTCTTTACCTCTGTGGCCAGTTAGGACCCGATACTGAGGCTTAAAAGGGGCGGCTGGGATTTTTAAAAATGATGTATAATGTTCGCACGTTAATGTAAAATTGATGCGATAATTTGATAACAAGGTTCCCCGACTCTGGAAAGTGGAAAAAGCTGTTGTTGCTTTTTGGGAACTAAATTCCAGTCAAAACAAATTAAATACCCAATTTTTTATAAAATTGAATAAAGAAAACAACTATCCAAAACGACTTACAATAAAGACTGTATACATGGCAGGCAATTGAGGGTTTAGGGCCTCGCTCAAGGGCCCAACAGTGGCAACCTGGCAGATGTCGGGCTTGAACCAGTGACCTTCCAGCTACTAGTCCTGTACTTTAATCGCTGAGCTACAACGGACTCATTAAAAATCGTTTAATTGATTTTAGATTTTTATTCTAGGCTTTTAAGGCTGAAACCAAAAACGGACCGTCTTCAGCTGTTGATAATGAAACTAGAACGCACACGATCGTTCACAATCTGATACGCTAGTCCACCGATCCTGACGGTCCGAGCTCCCGGGTTGGCGTCTGATCGTTGAGCGCTCAGTTGGTCTTTTAGCTCCAGACACGAGTGGCCGCACTTAAAACCTCCTCTCGTTCCGATAAACTGTGAACGTGTTCCTTTCACTTATATTCCGATCAATACGCCAGGCGAATCCAGATAGGTTCAGCTGGGAATCCTACCAGTAGGGAGGTTTTGGCTCCCAACTGCCAGCTAGTGATCGTGAGTTTAATGTTCGCACATTTAATAAAAAAAATTGACGCACTAATTTCATTACAAGGTTCCCCGACTCTGGAAAGTGGATTTTTAAGTAGAAAAAGCTGTTGTTGCTTCTTGGGAACTGAATTCCAGTCTAAACAAATTAAATACCCAAATATTTATAAAACTGAATAAAGAAAAGATTTTAGCTGGTTTTATTTTAATTCTAGGCTTTTAAGAGTGAAACCAAAAATCCTGCAGTATTCAGCTTTCGAGAATAAAACAAAAAAGCCATAAAATAAAATAAAACAAAGGTCGTTCATAATCTAATACGCTAGTCCACCGCTCCTGATGGTCCGAGCGCCTAGGTTGGTGTCTGATTGGAGCTCAACAGACACGAGTGGCCACACTTAAAACTTCCTCTTGTTCCGATAAACTATGAACGTTTTCCTTTTGCTTATATTCCGATCAATACATCAGGCGAATCCAGCTAGGTGTCAGCTGGGAATCCTACCAGTGGATTTTTAAGTAGAAAAAGCTGTTGTTGCTTCTTGGGAACTGAATTCCAGTCTAAACAAATTAGTTGCACTTAAAAAAATACCCAAATATTTATAAAACTGAATAAAGAAAAGATTTGAGCTGTTTTTATTTTAATTCTAGGCTTTTAAGAGTGAAAGCAAAAATCCTGCAGTATTCAGCTTTCGAAAATGAAGCTAGAACACCATGAAATAAAAAAAAATAAAAAAGAAACGGAGGCTGGCGCAGCAATCTAATACGCTAGTCCACCGTTCCTGAGAGTCCAAGCTCCCGGGTTTGCATCTGATCGTTGGAGCGCTCAGTCGGTCCTTTAGCTACAGACACGAGTGGCCGTACTTAAAACCTCCTCTCGTTCCGATGTGGGCATGTTCCTTTCACTTATATTCCGATCAGTACGCCAGGCAAATTCAGCTAGGTGTCAGCTGGGAATCCTACCAGTAGGGAGGTTTTGGCTCCCAACTGCCAGCTAGTGATCGTAAGTTTAATGAATTAACGCTTTCATTTGATTACAAGGTTCCCCGACTCTGGAAAGTGGATTTTTAAGTAGAAAAAGCTGCTGTTGCTTCTTGGGAACTGAATTCCAGTCAAAACAAATTAGTAGCGCTTAAACAAATACCCAAATATTTTTCAAACTGAATAAAGAAAAGATTTTAGCTGTTTTTATTTTAATTCTAGGCTTTTAAGGCTAAAACCGAAAATCCACGGTATTCAGCATGAAACTAGAAACCCATAAAATTAAAAAAATGGCGAGGATTGACTGGGCAGATCAACAGACACGAGTGAAAGGAAAGGTTGGCCGGGGTTTCTGTTTACTGCTGCTGCAACGGTGACCTCAACTGCTTGGTTTGTGTACAGGCATAATTGTAAGGTGCTTTAAATAAAAACAGTACGTCCTCGCTACTGTAAGGAATATAGAAATTGATCGAGTTATAATTATCATATCAGGATTTATTTTGCACTTATTGATCTGTCCGGACCTGGAGAAGAGAGTTAAAACTATTCTCTAGCTTATGCCTGGTTCACACTACATGATTTTTGCCCTGATTTTCACTCGGCGACTGGTCGGTGCAAGATTTGCCGGCTCGGGAGCGACTCGGCGATCGAAACTCGGCTCTCAAACGCTATGTGTGAACTGCTCAACTACTCGATCCGACCGAAGAGAGATTTCTATCATGTCAAATATCTGGATCTGAGTTGCCCGACTGGCAATGAGTGCTGTGTCGAACAGCCAATCAGAACACAAGATACGGTGTGAGGGGAAACGCAGGGGAGGAGTGTAAACAGGTGGGACAGGGGCGTAATATAGTTTATATCAGAATACATCAGCACACACACACACGTTTTACAGTATTTCTGACCTGATCGTTCTCTACAAAACACCCACGCTGCATTGCAAACAATATTTATTAACCTCCAACTCACTATAGAGCAATCCATACTGTTCACGTTGCCAAATCCACTCAGATTCATTTATTTTTCCTCTTTGATTTTCTGCTGCACATCAGCGCACAAACTTTGATCTCTCGCTACTTGTTGACGTGTATTTCTGGACGTGGTATCATTAAACCCCTCGTCACTTCTCACGTTTGTTTTCGTGTCTAAATGTAGTTTGGGAGACCAGAGAAGCTCGCCTGCGATTCCAGTTGGTGATAGATGATGTAGTGTGTCACCCCCTATCGCCGATCAGTCAGTGATTGTAGTGTGAAATACACACAGACCTAAAAACTCCCGATTACAAGAGATCCAGTCGTGTAGTGTGAACTTGGCATAAGAATCTTGGTAGATGTGGTTTTAGTCTGAGCTTTGGGACTAAAGATGAGAATGGAACAAGCCAAACCCTTCATCGTTTCTCTGCTCAGTATGACGGAGCTTTTATTTCCTCACCTGCTTTCTCGTTCAGTAACAGTTGTGCAAGTGAGGTGAATTGGAGGTGCAAAATTGTCCATGACTGTGTTTAATATTAAAAACTTGAACTGATGAATCTTCATGTGTGTCTGTCGTGTGTGTAAAACATGACTTTAAAATCCTAATAATGGTAAAACTTGAAAAAAATTATAATTATTATTTATAATAGCATTTATGATACTGAGATAAACGTCAGTTATGAGAAATCTGTCGATGTAGACGAGTTTTGGCTTCGGCTGAACGCGGCAGGTGTCGCACAGTGTGTGTCTGTGTGTCTGTGTGTGTGTGTGTGTGTGTGTGTATTTGTGTATCATTTGTAGAGCTGCTGTTCGGTTCACGTGAGGAAACAACTGTGCAAATGGACAAGTGCCACGCCCGGCCGCTTTAGGACTGGAGATTGTACTGGAAGAAGGCTGGACGTACACGTGTGTGTGAGCTGTTTTTTAAAGCTCCAGACCAACGTTAACTTGACAGAACCTTTTCTAAGCTCAGATTGATGTACTGTATCACATTAATGTATCATGGGTTCTTCATCAGGGGGGTTTATTTTATGAAACGAACAGGGTTTTTGGGTGGTGTGTTACTGTCGTGTCTAATTATTATTATTATTATTAATTATTATTATTATTAAGTTGTTTTCAGTTCTTTTTTCCAGATTGAAATGAAAGAAAAATGATCTTAGAGAAATAAATCCTAAATTTATGACACGTCTATCTCCTTCTTACTAAAAGTTATTCATTATTTTTGACACTGTTCCTTTTCTGTGACTAAACGATTGAAATCTGATTTATAAATGTTGGAATAAACACAGAAGTGGGGCGCGGTGGGTCTGAATCACTGGGCGGACGATAGGAAACCCCACAGACAGGTCGCCGGTCCATCACAGAGCACACAGACACACACTGAAACGGGGAGAACATGCCAGATCCGTGCAGAAAGAATCACGTACTGTTTCATATTTACACTGTATCACATGATCACATTCAGAGTCAGACATTAACAGGGTTTTCAGGTAGTCATGTCTAATTATTATTCTTATTAATTATTATTCTTATTAATTATTATTAGTTATTTTTATTTTTTATCTATTATTATTCATTATTATTAATATTATTAATGATAATAATTATGTATTATTATTATTATTTATTATTGTTAGTATTACTTATTAATTAGTATTATTAGTTATTCTTATCTTTATATATTATTAACGTTATTCATTATTAATCATTAATATTATTATTAATAATAATTATGCTTTATTATTAGTAATAATTATTATTAATTAGTATTATTATTAGTTACTATTCTTATTAATTATTTATTATTCATTATTAGTTATTATTATTAATATTATTATTTATTCTTATTATTATTACTATTTATTACCATTAGTGTTAATTATTATTATTATTATTCATATTTATTATTATTTATTATTATTATTATTAATTATTATTTCTATTATTAATATTTATTATTATTTATTATTAGTAGTATTAATTATTATTCTTATTAATTAGTATTATTATTATTATAATCTATTAGTAGTATTATTCTTAATTATTAACAATTATTGTTATTATTATTAATTATTGTAATAATCAATTAATATTATTTTTATTATTAATAATTATTATTAATTATTAGTATAACTTATTATTATTGTTATTATGATTGTTAATTATTAATTCTTATTGTTTTCAGCATTATCAATCTTTTTAATAATTATTATTCTTATTTGTATTTATTATTATTATTATTAATCATTATTATTATTATTATTATTAATCATTATGTATTATTATTATTTATTATTAGTATTTATCATTAATTAGTATTATTATTACTTACTATTCTTATTATTAATTCTTATTATTATCTATTATTCATTATTAGTTATCATTAATATTATTATTAATTATTATGATTTATTGTTAGTATTAATTATTATTAATTATTAACAATTATTGTTATTAATAATTACTGTAATCAATTATTATTTTTATTATTAATAATTATTACTGGTATTATCTATTATTATTATTCATTATTATTCATTATTAATAATTATTATTAGTATTAATTATTATTATTGTTTATTTTTATTATTAATTATTATTATTATTAAGTTATTTGTAGTTTTTTTTTTTCAGATTGAAATGAAAGAAAAATTATCTTAGAGAATTAAATCCTAAATTTAGGACACGTCTATCTCCTTTCTAAAATGTATCAATTATTATTGTTTTTTTATTATTATTTATTAAGGTGGGTTTAAACACCAAAACGGAACAGGAGGGGACCTTCCCCAAACTGGTGGCACAAAGTTTGAGCTCATAAACATGTTTGCAATAGGTGACAGACACCCCAACACAATAACTAGGAGTGCCACATGGCTACGCGAGTCCTCATGACCTGGGTTTGATCCTCACATCTGGACACCAAAATAATGACAACCACAAAGGTTCCACCAGGTTTTGGAACATGTCTGTGGGAATTTGTGCCCAAAATATTAAGTGAGTGTGGGGTACTGTATGTAATACTCCTGTGGGAGGTGGGTGCGAGTGAAACACCTACAAGATCTGTCCATATACTTTTGGCGCCGCTGTACCGGTGAGTGTCTGAAGGGGGCGCAGTTGCTCAATTTCTTGGTTCAACTACGTTTTATAGGATCGTTTATTAAACCGCTGCATTTGTACTCATGGTTGGCGTTTTGACTGGTACAGAAGGTAGTGTGGGTGCCGCACAGCTCCAGGCACTGTCCGATAAGTTTGGTATGTTCTCCCAGAACTCACAAAAGCATGCAGAATGTGAAGGAGCTGCTTTAATTAGCCGTCAAATGCGAGTGGGCGGGTGTGTTACGCTGTAAGAATGGACGACGTAGAGCTAGTGTTACCAGGTAAGCTCTGCACCCACTGTAAACCTGATCAGCCAAAAGTATATAAGTATATGGACACCTGACCATAAGCTTTATAGAGATCTCATATTAAATCCTTGTCCATTAATATGGAGCGGAATCCGACTATAACAGGCTTTTTACAAGATTTTGGAGTGTGTCTGTGGGAACTTGTACTTCAGGTCAGGGCTCCTTGCAGACCACCAGTTTGGTCAGACCATTTCTTTATGGACCAGGCTCAGTCATGCTGGAACAGGAAGGGTCCTTCCCCAAACTGATGCCACATAGTTGGAGACATATCATTTATTTTACATAACTGAGCTCCTAAACCTGTTTGCAACTCAGTAACTAGGGGTGTCCACATACTTTTGGCTGTACAGCATACATTTATACTGTGACATTCATCCTGGTCAGGGTCTCGGTGGGTCCTGATTCATCAGGCGAAAAGCAGGAAACCCACACAGACAGGGGGAATCGAACCTGGACCCTTCTTGCTGCGAGATGACAGCGCTACCCACCGAGCCACCCTTGTCCAAATCAATAAAGCTCAAAGGTACGTGGAACAGTCGTCTCCTGTCAAGGGTGGATAGAAAAGGTAGAAACTGTCAGCGTATGCTGAGAGGGGCTGGAACGTGTGTGAAACTGTCCTCAGTCAAGCAAGCTTTAGATCACCATGGGCAAGGTGCTTTATGTATATTTTAAATGTACTGCACCCTACAGGTGAATGTAAACCTTTGACTTCAAATTTCTATACCTATAACCAGCCGGGTGTCTAGACAGACGTGACTGGCTATGTCTGAGGGGGGAAAGATGAAGGATGGATTAGCGCCCAGTGTTTCCCACCAGAACAGGACCCACCGCAACCCTGTCCAGGATAAGCGGTGATTTCTTTGTTGGTTCTCTTGCCTTGATAAAACGGATTAGATCGGGGTGTAGACCTGCCTGGATGTGTGGTGGCTCGGTGGGTAGCGCTGTCGCCTAGCATCGAGAAGGTTCAATTCCCAGGTGGAGCGGTCCGGGTCCTTTCTGTGTGGAGTTGGCATGTTCTCCTCTTGTCCACAATTAATTGGAGATTGGCGATTAATTGGAGTGTGTGTGTGTGTGTGTGTCTGTGTGTACCTTATGATGGATGGGCGACCTGTCTGGGCTGTTCCTGCACCCACTGTGACCCTGACCAGGGTAAAACTGGTGAAACAATGAAAGAGTAAAAAATGGAGTTCGGTGGCGGTTTTTGCTCACGACTTGCTCAGGGACGTTGTAGCTTAGCGTTTAAGGTACTGCTGTTGGGCCCTTGAGCAAGGCCCTTAACCCTCAATTGCTCAGACTGTATACTGTCACAGTACTGTAAGTCACTCTGAATAAAGGTGTCTGCTAAATGCTGAAAATGTAAATGTAATGTAAATGACTCCATCAATCACAGCGGCTTACGCGAGCGCTAACCTAGCGTTGGCTCCGACGGTGCGGTTAGCAGCGCTAAGTTTCCTCGTGGTTTCATCCATTTGTGGTCAGACGTTCGGCCCGAGCGTATTTACCCTGACTGACCGTTTCCATATGACTTCACTTACGTTGTGCTGACGGACCGAAGACAAGCGTAACGGCGGAGGGTAAACGATCCCGGACTGACCGCCTCACCCCGGCATGGACCAACAAATCTGAGAAGGAACGCAAATAAACCGCGGGGTTTTAGCTAACCTAATAACATAACGGGCAATAACGCAGCGTATACGTCAAGAGACGACGTTCGGGCTTCAGTTTTAAAGTGACCCCACATGGTTCTGTTTACCTTCACATGCTTTATCAAAATATCTATGCTCAGAGCTTTAAAAGCACTTTGTAGTTCTACAATTACTGACTGTAGTCCATCTGTTTCTCTACATGCTATGTTAGCCCCCTTTCACCCTGTTCTTCAATGGTTAGGACCCCCACAGGACCACCACTTGCAGGAGCAGGTATTATTTAGGTGGTGGATCATTCTCAGCACTGCAGTGACCCTGACATGGTGGTGGTGTGTTAGTGTGTGTTGTGCTGATGGAGTTTGTAAACACCTCACTGTCACTGCTGGACTGAGAATAGTCCACCAACCAAAAACACCCAGCCAACAGCACCCCGTGGGCAGCGTCCTGTGACCACTGATGAAGGTCTAGAAGATGACCGACTCAAACAGCAGCAATAGATGAGCGATCGTCTCTGACTTCGCATCTGAAAGGTGGACCGACTAGGTAGGAGTGTCTAATAGAGTGGACAGTGAGTGGACACGGTGTTTAAAAACTCCAGCAGCGCTGCGGTGTCTGATCCACTCATACCAGCACAACACACACTAACACACCACCACCATGTCAGTGTCACTGCAGTGCTGAGAATCATCCACCACCTAAATAATACCTGCTCTGTGGGGGTCCTGACCATTGAAGAACAGGGTGAAAGGGGGTAACAAAGCATGCAGAGAAACAGATGGACTACAGTCAGTAATTGTAGAACTACAAAGTGCTTCTATATGGTAAGTGGAGCTGATAAAATGGACAGTGAGTGTAGAAACAAGGAGGTGGTTTTAATGTTATGACTGATCTGTGTATATCATTTTTATTGAACGTTGGTCTCGGTTTGTTCTGTTTGTGTTTGTCTGGGTTGTTTAGACTTGGGAACAGTTGGACTGGTGAAGAAAGGTTTTGTCTGCGCGGCCAGTCTGATCATGGGAGAGGGCGGGCGGGGCAGCGTCTGCGGCCCAAACGGAGCTCGGGGGTCACACCTGCGCTCCCAGGCCTGGATCCCGTAAAATAGACCCTTTAAAGAACTGTCTGACACACCGAGCGCCGTTTTTACACACTAATGTGAATTTAGTGTAAGATCATGTGACGTTTTAATGACAGTGACCTCTGACCACCAGCGTCTGTTTACTGGAAAATCTGACTCGAAAAATAATGTTGTTTTTTAGTTTTTATTTGACTGGAAAACCACGTCAAGTTCTGGGAACGTTTTCATCTTTCCTCTGTAGGTCTCTGATGAGGAATAAACGTCGGCGTTTTTACACTCCATTCCAAAAGAACTGGCTGGAAACGTTTCCCACACACACTGGAGGAAACTGGAAGACGTCCAGCTTCCTTCCACACGGACGAACCATCGCTGGGAAACGCACACCATTCACTGCCTGGAGCGCCGATGAGTGTTTAGGATCTGGAACATGACTGCCGGATTTAAGCACCGGATTCATTCCTGCACGGCAGCCTGGACGCCCAGGAGGATGTGAAGCTCGCTTAACTGTGGACAACGACGTCTGAGAGGTCAAGCGGCTTCTAATCCTTGTCAGAGCTGCTGCTTGGATTATATTTTAATCCTTCCTTGGCCCGAAGGACTAGTGTTCCACGTACTTGTATACACAGTTGTTTTTAGAGCTGGTTTTGAGATCTGTAGGTGCTCAGAAGTGGCTCCAAGTGGCTCCTGTTTTCCTGCTCTCTCTAGGGCAGGGGTGGAATCTGGAAGATTACATTTCAATCCTTCCTTGACCTGAAGGACTAGTGTTCCACGTACTTGTATACACAGTTGTTTTTAGAGCTGGTCTTGGGACTGGAAGTTGCTCAGAAGTGGCTCCGAGTGGCTCCTGCTTTCTGAGATCTACTCAGAGCTCTCTAGGACAGGGGTGGAATCTGGAACATGACTGCTGGATTTAAGCACTGGCTTCGTTCCTGCACGGCAGCCTGGATGCCCAGGAGGATGTAAAGCTCGCTTAACTGTGGACAACGACGTCTGAGAGGTCAAGCGGCTTCTAATCCTTGTCAGAGCTGCCGCTTGGATTGTATTTCTTTATAACCTTGGCCCGAAGGACTAGTGTTCCACGTACTTGTATGAACAGTTGTTTTAAGAGCTGGTTTTGAGATCTAAAGGTGCTCAGAAGTGGCTCCAATTGGCTCTTGCTTGGACGCCCAAGAGGACAACGACGTCTGAGAGGTCAAGTGGCTTCTAGTCCTTGGCCCAAAGGATTAGTGTTCCACGTACTTGTATAGACAGTTGTCATTGGAGCTGGTCAGGGGTGGGATCTGGAACATAACTACCAGATTTGAGCACCGGCTTTGTTCCTGCACGACAGCCTGGAAGCCCAAGAAGATGTGAAGCTTGCTTAACTGTGGACAACGAGGTCTGAGAGGTCAAGCAGCTTCTAATCCTTGTTAGAGCTGCCTCTTGGATTATATTTCTATCTAACCTTGGCCTGAAGGACTAGTGTTCCACGAACTTGTGATTGGAGCTGGTTTTGGCTCCAAGTGGCTCCTGCTTTCTGAGACAGGCTGTCGTTTGCCCACCACTGACCTAGGGTCAGTCCAGGGCAACTCTGGCTCAGCATTTAAGGTACTGCACTAGCAATCAGAAGGTCACTGTTTCAAGCCCCAACCCTTACAGTTGTAAGCTGCTTTGGATAAAGGCGTCCGCTAAATGCCCTGAATGTAAATGCTGAGATTCGAGCCCAAGATCCTACAGTTGGTGGGCTAGCACGGTTTACCGCTGCACCACCTGAGCGCCCTCTTGTGGAGAAACTTCAACGTCACCAACTGAACGCCTTTGAGATGAAATGAAAGCCAGACCTTCCAATCCAAAATCAGACCCTGACCTTACAAACGGGCGCTAATTTCCACAGACACGGTCCAGAATCTTGAGAGGAGACACACACACACACACACACACACACACACACACAGAATTCCATAACGGAGGATGAAACACGACACGCATCTTCAGCGCTGGGACATAAATCATTAACCTGTGTCGGCGTGACCTCGGAATTAAGGCCGAGCAGGAAACGCGGCTCATGTGGAAATAATTCAGTGGAGCATCAGCGGGGAGGAATAATTTACCTGCTACATCAGCGCCGCCTCACACACACTCTTCACCTCGTCCAAATCCTCCCCACTGAGCTCGATACGGGTCTGTTTTACCACTCAGATGTTTGTTGTTTTGTGTTTTTAGTTTTTAATGAATGATCCTCCTGCCTGGTGTTTTATTACGACACAGTCGGTGTCCAAGTAAGTAATTCAGTGCGTCTGAAAATGAGCCGACGCCCCAAAAACAGCCCGAAGACAGACTAAGTGATTCCTAAAAAATTTTAATCTTTAATAACCACCGTGTGTGTGTGTGTGTTTTCTTTAAATATTAAACTCTGAAAATATGAAATATAAAAATATTAAATCTCAGCACCACTGAGGTTTGAACCCGAGAGCCTGCATATCTCACCGCCGCACCACCCCAGTAAAAACTGCGACTACGTGCAGGATAGTAAAAACAGACGAGTAATAAAACCTTAAATTATCGTACAAAATAAAAAATAATGAAGTCGTGAATAAAGGATCGTCCGGCATCCATAAGTTCATTAAATAAAGCAATAAAAGAACTTCAGCATTAAAATCACCTGCAGGTCTTTACTCACATTCATACCACTTACCATATAGAAGCACTTTGTAGTTCTACAATTACTGACTGTAGTCCATCTGTTACTCTACATACTTTGTTACCCCCCTTTCATGCTGTTCTTCAATGGTCAGGACCCCCCACAGAGCAGGTATTATTTAGGTGGTGGATCATTCTCAGCACTGCAGTGACACTGACATGGTGGTGGTGTGTTAGTGTGTGTTGTGCTGGTACGAGTGGATCAGACACAGCAGCGCTGCTGGACACCTCACTGTCACTGCTGGACTGAGAATAGTCCACCAACCAAAAATATCCAGCCAACAGCGCCCCGTGGGCAGCGTCCTGTGGCCACTGATGAAGGTTTAGAAGATGACCGACTCAACCAGCAGCAATAGATGAGCGATCGTCTCTGACTTTACATCTACAAGGTGGACACTCCTACGTTCTCCGATTGAGGAGAGCGAGACTGACACACGCCCCCTCCGACATGTGTGCAGTACCCGACTGCATCTTTTTACCTGCACCGGGCGAGTTCATATGCGGATCACCCTTGTGTATGGAGAGCCACACCCTGACCGGCATTATTCCTCGACTCTGTGCAGCGCCATCAACCAGCCAGCAGAGGTCGTAATTGCACCAGTTATGAGGTCCCGGCTCCGCTCACACCCTGTATTCCGTCTGCTATATTTGTCATTTTTTGTGAGAATGCTGGGATTGCCTATAGCGCTGAGGAAGCGTCTTAAGGCGCCTCAGTAGGAGCATTTTAATGCATCGAAGAATTTAGACATGCCCTCTTCTCGGGAGTGTAGAATGATGTTAAACACGTCTGTGTAGAGAGAGAGAGAGAGAGAGAGAGCGAGGCTTATATAAGTGAACCACAACCACTGAACGTTTCCGACTGTAATCTTAATCTTTTTATCATCTTTCATACACAGTGAAGGATGAAGGGTTAATCTTCCTCCTCCTCCGCTGGTTATAGTCTCACCTGTCAGCGCACCAAGAGGCGAAGGAAGGCATCATTAACTTAGCGTTCTCTCAGCCTGAGACAAAGCTAGCGTTCACGGCGAGACATGTGCTTCTGATTATGAGCGAGTGACTCAGAAGGAGAAACAGAAACGTTCCGGCTCGAGCTTTTGTATTCTGAGCGGAGCAGGAAGAGTCTCATTTGTACACGCCACCTCGACTTCCACACTACACCACTGAGTCACCCACGCCCGTCCCCAGCGCTATCCGCCCTCTCTGATCAGTGTACAGAGACTGTACAAATGGGGATGCAGTGAACTGGGGGGGAACTGTAGTAATTGGATGCAGGATGTGTTTGTGACTGCACGACTACGCCCAGTTCTTTTGGATACTGGATCCAGAGCTTAGAAACAAAACAATACACTACGACTCTCGCGGTCTGTGTGAAAACCGAGCTCTCTCTCTCTCTACACAGACGCATTTACATCGTCCTACACACCCGAGAAGAAGCCTGTGTCCATGCTTCGATGCCTCAAAAGGCTCCTACTGAGACGCCTTATGCCTGGTTCACACTACCGCCAACAGGTCGCCCACAGATGCGCCACCTCGGAGGCACATCGTGTTTGCTCGGGGCTCGAAAATCTGCTCTCGATCCCTGTGTGTGAACTGTTTAATGACTCAACCGCTCGCAGACTCAAGAAAACGATCCAGCATGATAAATATCTGGACCTGGATAATACCAACGTATATACTCTGGTACCTTGAAACTCGACGTCAGTCGGTTCTGGGAGTGGTGTCGAGTTTTAAAGGCGTTGAGTTTCAAGCTATTCTTTCCCATAAGGATGTTTGGGAAACCTGTTAATGCGTCCATGGTCCCGTGGAGCTGCAGATATTTTAGTCTCATGTAAAATAATGAGGTTGTTTTTGACACTTAAACACTGAAAATAACACAAATATAATATAAACACACTGAAATACAATTACTAACAGTTAAACATCAATAAAAATACAATAAAAGCTGCACTTTAGTTTTACTCCTTTCTTGTTTCCTGACGCTTCTTAACGGTGGAGATGCTTGATTCCGTTCAGCACCGGCGCATTCACATGAGAAGTGACAAAATCGCTTTTGCGCCGCTGTGCCGTTATTTCCTATGAAGTGTGACGGCGGTGCACAAAACTTAGCGTGACTTACTGTAGTAAAACAGCGAGTGAGTAATGTGATTAGTGGAGGAACTTATGAGCAGTAATAATGAAGAGAAGTTTAGTGCTCCTGTCTCCTTCTTTTACTACATTAAACCACGTCAAGCTTTATTCTGAACCAGAAGCGTTTTAGACTCTGGGAGAAGCTGATTCTGATTCTCACCATTTCTCAGAAGCTGGAGCTGTAACACAAGTTTAAAAGTGAAACAGGGAGGAGAATCCAGATAAACACAGATACATGTGGAGCTGGAACCCTG
Organism: Trichomycterus rosablanca; assembly: GCF_030014385.1. Lineage (NCBI taxonomy): Eukaryota > Metazoa > Chordata > Actinopteri > Siluriformes > Trichomycteridae > Trichomycterus > Trichomycterus rosablanca. Next base: position 2,000,956 of record NC_085994.1, read on the forward strand.
GATCTGACGCTTATTCCACACTGATGCAGATTCATCGCCTTCATTCCGTTTATGGTTATTAACACCGGGATCCTGGCTGGAACCGGTCACCACACACTCACTTCTTCATTCTCACTCACTCACACCTAGGAAGAATTTAGATGAGCTAATTTTGGTGAGGTGCTCATCCTCTGCTTGGCTTCCGCTTCCGTAATCTCAGCCAACTTCCAAACAGTCTGGATGGATCATCTCCTTTAATGTTCAGATCCAGAGAAGATGCTGATGATGGAGCTTCCTGTTGTACCACTGGTGCAATGTCATACGCTTAATAATTAAAACACATACAGTACAGTGAGACCTTGGTTCACAATTCAGAGACGAAAAATGTCCCAGTTCTCGACCCAACAGTTTCGATTGGCCAGTTTGCCCGTGTCGGGAGTCTTTTAAGTTGTCGTGTTTTTTTTACGTTACAATCACTGACTGATGGGTGATAGGGGGTCACACACTACACCGTCTATCACCAGGAGGAATCTTAGACGAGTTTGTCTGGTCTCCCAAACTCTAACCCTAGTTCTGTGACAAAAACACACGCGAGAAGTGACAAGGTGTTTAACGATACCACTTTTCGTTATTTCAGCTTGTTTGGAAGCTGGAGTCAGAGTGCAGGGTCCCCTGGAGCAGTGAGGGTTAAGGGCCTTGCTCAAGGGCCCAACAGTGGCTGAATGGCAGAGCTGGGAATCGAACTTTCAAGATATAAGCAGTTTGTGCACTGATAAGCAGCATAAAATCAACAAGGAAAAAGAAAAGAATCTGGGTGAATCATGGCCAGCAGGGGTCGCTGTTCTGTTCTGCAGAGAGAGTCTGGGGTAAATAAATATTTTTTATTACAGCTGTACCTTGTAACTCAACGTCCCCTAAACTCAAAATCTTTGAAACTCGACGCCCTTCATCAAGAAATTTGTTCCCTTAAACTCGATGTGTGTGACCGCCGCTTTGTTCAGCGCTCCACTTGAGCGGTAAAACCTCAGCGTCAGATTCAGTGTTCCAGCTCCACATGTATCTGTGTTTATCTGGATTCTCCTCCCTGTTTCACTTTTAAACTTGTGTTACAGCTCCAGCTTCTGAGAAATGGTGAGAATCAGAATCAGCTTCTCAGCTTCTGGTTGAAAATAAAGCTTAACGTGGTTTAATGTAGTAAAAGAAGGAGACAGGAGCACTAAACTTCTCTTCATTATTACTGCTCATAAGTTCCTCCACTAATCACATTCCTCACTCGCTGTTTTACTACAATAAGTCACGGCGCAAAAGCGGTTTTGTCACTTCTCATGTGAATGCGCCGGTGCTGAACAGAACAGTGTGTTTATATTATATTTGTGTTATTTTCAGTGTTTAAGTGTCAAAAACAACCTCATTATTTTACATGAGACTAAAATATCTGCAGCTCCACGGGACCATGGACGCATTAACTTTTATATTTTGGTTATAAGCGGGATATACAGGTCCTTCTCAAAAAATTAGCATATTGTGATAAAGTTCATTATTTTCCATAATGTAATGATAAAAATTAAACTTTCATATATTTTAGATTCATTGCACACCAACTGAAATATTTCAGGTCTTTTATTGTTTTAATACTGATGATTTTGGCATACAGCTCATGAAAACCCAAAATCTCAAAAAATTAGCATATCATGAAAAGGTTCTCTAAACGAGCTATTAACCTAATCATCTGAATCAACGAATTAACTCTAAACACCTGCAAAAGATTCCTGAGGCTTTTAAAAACTCCCAGCCTGGTTCATTACTCAAAACTGCAATCATGGGTAAGACTGCCGACCTGACTGCTGTCCAGAAGGCCATCATTGACACCCTCAAGCATGAGGGTAAGACACAGAAAGAAATTTCTGAACGAATAGGCTGTTCCCAGAGTGCTGTATCAAGGCACCTCAGTGGGAAGTCTGTGGGAAGGAAAAAGTGTGGCAGAAAACGCTGCACAACGAGAAGAGGTGACCGGACCCTGAGGAAGATTGTGGAGAAGGGCCGATTCCAGACCTTGGGGGACCTGCGGAAGCAGTGGACTGAGTCTGGAGTAGAAACATCCAGAGCCACCGTGCACAGGCGTGTGCAGGAAATGGGCTACAGGTGCCGCATTCCCCAGGTCAAGCCACTTTTGAACCAGAAACAGCAGCACTGGACTGTTGCTCAGTGGTCCAAAGTACTGTTTTCGGAAATCAAGGTGCCAGAGTCTGGAGGAAGACTGGGGAGAAGGAAATGCCAAAATGCCTGAAGTCCAGTGTCAAGTACCCACAGTCAGTGATGGTCTGGGGTGCCATGTCAGCTGCTGGTGTTGGTCCACTGTGTTTTATCAAGGGCAGGGTCAATGCAGCTAGCTATCAGGAGATTTTGGAGCACTTCATGCTTCCATCTGCTGAAAAGCTTTATGGAGATGAAGATTTCATTTTTCAGCACGACCTGGCACCTGCTCACAGTGCCAAAACCACTGGTGAATGGTTTACTGACCATGGTATTACTGTGCTCAATTGGCCTGCCAACTCTCCTGACCTGAACCCCATAGAGAATCTGTGGGATATTGTGAAGAGAAAGTTGAGAGACACAAGACCCAACACTCTGGATGAGCTTAAGGCCGCTATCGAAGCATCCTGGGCCTCCATAACACCTCAGCAGTGCCACAGGCTGATTGCCTCCATGCCACGCCGCATTGAAGCAGTCATTTCTGCAAAAGGATTCCCGACCAAGTATTGAGTGCATAACTGAACATAATTATTTGAAGGTTGACTTTTTTTGTATTAAAAACACTTTTCTTTTATTGGTCGGATGAAATATGCTAATTTTTTGAGATAGGAATTTTGGGTTTTCATGAGCTGTATGCCAAAATCATCAGTATTAAAACAATAAAAGACCTGAAATATTTCAGTTGGTGTGCAATGAATCTAAAATATATGAAAGTTTAATTTTTATCATTACATTATGGAAAATAATGAACTTGATCACAATATGCTAATTTTTTGAGAAGGACCTGTATACATACAGTGTATCACAAAAGTGAGTACACCCCTCACATTTCTGCAGATATTTAAGTATATCTTTTCATGGGACAACACTGACAAAATGACACTTTGACACAATGAAAAGTAGTCTGTGTGCAGCTTATATAACAGTGTAAATTTATTCTTCCCTCAAAATAACTCAATATACAGCCATTAATGTCTAAACCACCGGCAACAAAAGTGAGTACACCCCTAAGAGACTACACCCCTAAATGTCCAAATTGAGCACTGATTGTCATTTTCCCTCAAAAATGTCATGTGATTTGTTAGTGTTACTAGGTCTCAGGTGTGCATAGGGAGCAGGTGTGTTCAATTTAGTAGTACAGCTCTCACACTCTCTCATACTGGTCACTGAAAGTTCCAACATGGCACCTCATGGCAAAGAACTCTCTGAGGATCTTAAAAGACGAATTGTTGCGCTACATGAAGATGGCCAAGGCTACAAGAAGATTGCCAACACCCTGAAACTGAGCTGCAGCACAGTGGCCAAGATCATCCAGCGTTTTTAAAGAGCAGGGTCCACTCAGAACAGACCTCGCGTTGGTCGTCCAAAGAAGCTGAGTGCACGTGCTCAGCGTCACATCCAACTGCTGTCTTTGAAAGATAGGCGCAGGAGTGCTGTCAGCATTGCTGCAGAGATTGAAAAGGTGGGGGGTCAGCCTGGCAGTGCTCAGACCATACGCCGCACACTACATCAAATTGGTCTGCATTGCTGTCACCCCAGAAGGAAGCCTTTTCTGAAGTCTCTACACAAGAAAGCCCGCAAACAGTTTGCTGAAGACATGTCAACAAAGGACATGGATTACTGGAACCATGTCCTATGGTCTGATGAGACCAAGATTAATTTGTTTGGTTCAGATGGTCTCAAGCATGAGTGGCGGCAATCAGGTGAGGAGTACAAAGATAAGTGTGTCATGCCTACAGTCAAGCATGGTGGTGGGAATGCCATGGTCTGGGGCTGCATGAGTGCAGCAGGTGTTGGGGAGTTACATTTCATTGAGGGACACATGAACTCCAATATGTACTGTGAAATACTGAAGCAGAGCATGATCCCCTCCCTCCGGAAACTGGGTCGCAGGGCAGTGTTCCAGCATGATAATGACCCCAAACACACCTCTAAGACGACCACTGCTTTATTGAAGAGGCTGAGGGTAAAGGTGATGGACTGGCCAAGCATGTTTCCAGACCTAAACCCAATAGAACATCTTTGGGGCATCCTCAAGCGGAAGGTGGAGGAGCGCAAAGTCTCGAATATCTGCCAGCTCCGTGATGTCGTCATGGAGGAGTGGAAAAGCATTCCAGTGGCAACCTGTGAAGCTCTGGTAAACTCCATGCCCAGGAGAGTTAAGGCAGTTCTGGGAAATAATGGTGGCCACACAAAATATTGACACTTCAGGACTTTTTACTAAGGGGTGTACTCACTTTTGTTGCCGGTGGTTTAGACATTAATGGCTGTATATTGAGTTATTTTGAGGAAAGAATAAATTTACACTGTTATATAAGCTGCACACAGACTACTTTTCATTGTGTCAAAGTGTCATTTTGTCAGTGTTGTCCCATGAAAAGATATACTTAAATATCTGCAGAAATGTGAGGGGTGTACTCACTTATGTGATACACTGTATATATATAAGCGGGTTATAAGTGGGAGGAGGAATCGGTCGTGTCTGAGAGACTGAGAGACGCTTATAGTCCGGATTTAGCTCCATCTGATTTCCACCTTTTTGGACACTTAAAGAAGCTTTAAGGGAAAGAAGATTTTCATATGATGATGATATTGTGAAAACAGCGGCGCATCAGTGGCTATGAGCTCAACCAAAAACTTCTTTTTTTTTTATGCTACGGTATTAAAAAGTTGGTACGATGCTGGAAAAAGACATCAGAAGGTGACGATGTAGAAGAGTTTGGAGTTTGTTTTTGAAATGAAATGAATAGAGTTAAAATAAGTGTGGAAACTTTTTGAAGACCCTCGTATTATTATACAGGTTAACCTAAAGTCCAATCGCTAAAACTGACGCCCGTTCGGTGTGATTTAAAACCTCTGTGCGTTGCTTTTGTGGTGCGCAGTTAAATCAGAAGCAAACGAGGCCACGATGTCCAGCATGTGACTGCAAGTGTTTGACCTCTAGGTGGCGCTCTCACATAAACCAAATCTAAAACTCTCCCTGTCTTCTTATTTTTATTTCATTTATTTTTATTTATGCATTTTCTCCCTTTTTCTCGCTTTAGCGCGTCCAATTGCCCGACTGTCACGCTTCCTCTCCACCAATGCTGATCCTCGCTCTGATTGAGGAGAACGAAGCTAACCCACGCCCCCTCCGACACGTGGGCAGCAGCCGGATCAGCGTTGTGTACGGAGAGACACACCCTGAGAGCACTCTTTTCACATCTCTGTTCAGGCACCATTAATCAGCCAGCAGAGGTCGTAATTGCATCAGTCATAGGAGAGAGACCCCATCCGGCTTAGTTCTGCTCATATCTGAACAACAGGCCAATCGTTGTTCATGTGGCCGCTCAGCCTTACCCGGCAGGCAGAGCTGAGATTCGATACGATGTATTCGAGATCCCAGCTCTGGTTCTGAGCGGCCCTTTCCCCGTCTTCTTTCCCCCTGATGTCACACCTTAACACATTAACGTTCCCCAGTTTCAGGATAAACGCGGCGGCTCCTGAGGAACGAAAACTAGACGACAGAGCAAACACAGAAGATTCAGAGGGAAGTGGGCATGTTTAATTTAGACGTGTAATAATCTTCCTGTTAGGATTATAAAACGGTGAGTGAAATCACGACGATGTGGACGATGGATCATGAATCACTCAAATAAACAGAAGCAGAATTGTTCATAATCAGGAGCTCGGTTATATTTTTATTTTATTTCTTTTATTATTAAAGACTCTGAGACTCTGACTCTTTTATTTTTTACACCCCTGCGTTAGCCCAGATTTTATTGTGTTTGTGGCAGTGCACTCCCTAATTACTCCTCTGACTCTACCTCCACCACCGGGTTCGACTCTGTCAGAAAGGAGGGCGCTCCTCGCCTCTCGGTGCCGCGGATGAAAGCCGAACTGATCCGCCTCTCATCAAAAGCTTCACCGAGAGTCTGTGGGATGAAAAGACGAAGACACGAGACCGCAGGGTTTTTGTTTTCGGGTTTTTTTGTTTATTTATTTGTTGTCAGGCGGGCGTCTCTCCTCCCCTCGCGAGAGCGCAACTCCGCTTCAAACGGCGGCAGCGAACGAGAAGCGAACGAGAAGCGAGCGCCGCTCCCGATTCATCTCCCAACTTTCTTTGGCCTAATTTGATACAGTTCAAAAAGAGCTCGTTTTTGTGTAGCTTAAGCGTTACCGAGGCATATTAGCATCTCTGTGCTTCGTTCAGAGCGCCTGACCTTTGCAGGAACTGTAATCGCACATTGTTCTCTGTGTGACTGTTGTTCCTGCTGCTGTCAGGTCATCCGGCAATGTTTTCATGTGTAAATCGTTGAGTACACATTGTGAAACCTTGTGAGGTGTACCTGTCCGGGGATGATGTGTGGTTTCATTACATGTATAAATGTACAGCATTATTTTCTGCCAACAGTTTAGGGAAGGACCCTTCCCACTTCAGGAGAGGTTTAGCATTTGACTTCATCTAACCTCATCTACAAATACAACAGGTGAGATGAATCGAAACACTGACTGTGATCCAGGCCTTTACACTTTTCATATTTGGCATTTAGCAGACACTTTTATCCAAAACATCTAAGCAATTGAGGGTTAAGGGCCTCGCTCAAGGGCCCAACAGTGGTAACAAAGCAGTGGTGGGGTTTGAACCAGCGATCTTCTGATTACAAGTCCAGCATCTTAACCACTGAACAACCGCTGCCCTCATCAGTGTCTGCATCACTGTCCAACATCCTAAATGCTCTTGTGGGTAAAAGCAGGCAAAATCGGCCAAAATCTACAAGCTATTCTTTAAAGAAAAGGGGGACAACGTCCACAATATGGCCAAAAATATGAGGACACTCGACTATTAGCTTGTTGGACGCATGTTAGTGAGGCTGAAACGATAAACAACCGTCCGGTCGAGGTGCCAGCACGCTTGGAACGTAGCGTGATCCTACGCATGCCGCACAAGAGAATCCACCACCGGCTGGTGTGAAAGAAGCCGACGGAGACTTCACACGAGGTGGAGCAGGCGGGTGTCTGTAATTAAACCACTTGTTATCCCCAGACAGGTACACATCACAAGGTTTTACATTTAAATTTTTGGCAGTTAGGAGACGCTTTTATCCAGAGCAACTTACAGTACTGTGACAGAATGATGTCTAAGCAATTGAGGGTTAAGGGCCTCGCTCAAGGGCCCAACAGTGGCGACCTGGCAGTAGTGGGGCTTGAACAAGCAACCTTTCGATTACTAGTCCAGTACCTTATCCACTAGGCTACAACTGCCCTACAATGTTTTACGGTGTGTACTGAACGATCTAAACATGAAAATGCTGCCGGATGAACTGACAGCAGCAGGAACAACAGTCACACAGAGAACGGTGTGCGATTACAGTTCCTGCACAGGTCAGGCGCTCTAAACGAAGCACAGAGACGCTAATACGTCGGAATTGACCGAATGGACCGCACCCATCGCTCCATCATAGAGCAGGACTTTCCTTTGTGTGTGTGTGTGTGTGTGTGTGTGTTGATTCACCTGGACGTGTCACCGCGGGGCAGCGCTCGTTTAGCATGAGTAACTCACCGTTAGCTACTTTACGCTTTGTTCCACCGTAATCTGAGCTACACACACCTGTGTGGTTTCTACACACAGATTATCCAACGTCCAAAAAGTATTCATGTATCCAAAAGTATGTGGACAACCCTCTCCTCTTTTCTCCCAATTTAGCGTAGGGGACCACGATCATGTCCGAGGAGGGTATATTTACTTGACACCCACCGCCACTTACCCCCTTCTTATTCGGCCGTACTTCGGTGGATGGGCGCGTGAGGCCGGTCTCTGCTATCTCCACGTTTTTGTACAGGCACCTCGGGCTACCAACCAGGGTCCTTACACAGCATTGACGACCCCGCCCACTTTTTTTAGTCCAGTATTTTCCCACCCAGCAGACTAGTGGTCGATTTTGTCCGCTGCACTGTCTGCACTGCCGATCGTACCCACTAGGGAGCGCTCAGCTGACCGGTATCAGAGCTGAGAATTGCACTGGGGGACGTGGCATAAAACCAGGCACTGCCGAGTGACCTCTGTAAGCAGTGCCAGCAGAACAGGGTAGACGGAAGACCTAAGATGCAAACAGTCTGTCCAGCAAGCCAGATTGTTAGACCTCTGCCCTGCTGGAGCTGCACTGGTCAGCTGTATGTGCGGTCGGCGGTGGGGGTAAAAAACTAGCAAGCCCGTCAACCTGAAGAACGCTGACTACTGAGTTCCAGAGCCGCACACGGAAGCAACATCAGCACGAGAATCAGTTGTCAAGCAGCTGCACAGTGGCCCCATGTGGAATGTGTCTGCTGGTGGTGTAAAGCACACTACCGTCGGTCTCAGTAGCGATGGAAAGGTGTTGTCTAATGCAGTGAATGAAGGAAGTGTTGGAGGCCTGACAGGTCTGGCTTGCAATCAGCGTTCCAGATCATCAAGGTGTTCAGCTGGGTTGAGGTCAAGGCTGTGTGCAGGGGGAACCGAAAAACCAAAAAGCACACAAGGTTGGCGTGAAGTTTATTTATTTATTTTATATTATTGATTTTAGACATCTGCAGCAAAGGGCGTGGCTGAAACGCTTGAGTAATTAGTACTCAGTAATTACGACTAATTACTAATGACATTACGATAATTACTAATTACGACTCAGTAATTAGTATCGGAGGGGTGTCCACATATTTTTGGCCATAAAATGTATCCAGGTGCATTCAGTTCATATTAAGGCAAGTTCAGTTTTACCATGTGACTACAGACCCATTTTTTTAATCTGTTCTTTCCTCGTAGCTTTTTTTTATCTCTCACACGAGTGGAACGATCTTATAAAACGATTCACATTCTGATTAAAATTCTCTCTTTTCTTTTTATACTTTAATCATGCAGCGTTTTAAATAAAAACACATGAGGATCGGATGGAGCGCATCTTTATAACCATCACAGCGCTTCATGTACTGGGACTGTTATTGTAGGAGTCTGTTTATATTTAATATTTATAAATACTTGTGTACTTTAATACTTTTTATCTATATATCTGTTATTGTATGAGTCTCAAGCATTTTGAAACCTTATAGTGCAAAAGTAATAAACATTAATAAATAAAACCAAAGCGTTTAGAAAGTGTTCAAGTTTTACTGATTTACTTATTTATATTTTATATTTATAAGTCTGTCTGTCTATCCGTCCGTCCATCTATCTATCTGTCTGTCTGTCCATCTATCTGTCTGTCTGTCAGTGCATCCGTCTGTCTGTCTCTGTCTGTCCGTCCGTCCGTCTATCTGTCCGTCCATCTATCTATCTGTCTGTCTGTCTGTCTGTCTGTCTGTCTGTCTGTCTGTCCATCTGTCTATCCGTCCGTCCGTCCGTCCATCTATCTGTCTGTCTGTCTGTCTGTCTGTCTGTCTGTTTGTCTATCTGTCTGTCTGTCTGTCTATCTATCTATCTATCTATCTATCTATCTATCTATCTATCTATCTATCTATCTATCTGTCTGTCTGTCTGTCTGTCTGTCCATCTGTCTATCTATCTGTCTGTCTGTCTGTCTGTTCGTCCGCCTGTCCGTCTGTCCATCTGTCCATCTGTTTATCTATCTGTCTATCTGTCTGTCTGTCTGTCTGTCTGTCTGTCCATCGGTCTGTTCGTCCGTCTGTCTGTCCATCTGTTTATCCATCTGTCTGTCTGTCTGTCTGTCCATCGGTCTGTTCGTCCGTCTGTCTGTCCATCTGTTTATCCATCTGTCTGTCTGTCTGTCTGTTCAATCTGTCTATCTATCAATCTATCTGTCTGTCCGTCTGTCCATCTGTTTATCTATCTGTCTATCTATCTGTCTGTCTATCTGTCTGTCTGTCTGTCTGTCTGTCTATCTGTCTGTCTGTCTGTTCAATCTATCTGTCTGTCTGTCTGTCTGTCTGTTCGTCCGTCTGTCTGTCTGTCCGTCTATCTATCTATCTATCTATCTATCTATCTATCTATCTATCTGTCTGTCTTTCTGTCTGTCTGTCTATTTTATTTTTATTACCGTCACAACGCAGGAAATTTTGCATGTTCACCTTACAGTAGAAACCTAAAAAAAACATGTTTTCCATCTAAAAGTAAAACCGTTACATAAAACCTCACAATTCTTGGAGGAAAAACATTCTAATACATGAATAAATTAATAAACTTATATTTATTTGATGACGGTAAAATCACGTCACCCATCCCTGCGCATCACTGTCAATTGTACATAATGGATGGCTTTCCAGTTCGCAATCACACCATTTATGCTGCTTGCATCCACACAGACTTGTACGAATCTGGCAACCCTGCACATATTGGTGAAATCTGGCAACCCTGGTTTGTATTAAAGCGGAGGAGCTGCTGCTGAGGGGAGTCACAGCGGAGAGGCTCGTGCAGGGGAACGGTGCATGCTCAGGAACACTACAGAGGAACCGGACCGAGGAACTGCGCGTGTTTACGCGGGTGTGTGTGTGTGTGTATAAGAGAGTGTGTGTTCTCCGCGGGCAGCTGTTGCGATTGCTGCTGTTACAACAACTGTGTGTGTGTGTGCAGGTGTGTGTGTGTGTGTGTTGAGTTGTCCGGTGTGTACCATCCAATCATCGCAGCACCGAGACAGCTGCCCGTGAGCATGGCACAACATCGGCGCGCGCCATCCGAGCCGCACCGAGACAGGTGCGCGAGACAACAGAGGCTTTGAGTGCACGCGCTTCACCTCCTCGTGCGTTCGTGCGTTCGTGCGTTCGTTCCACGCGTGGATCGGTGTGGATCAGTGTGGATTTTACCGGGAGTCGGTTGGAACTGAGGAATTTTTTGGAGACCGGTGGAACGATTCATCGCCCCAAACCGGTGAGTGCGCGATTAATTCCACGCATTTTAAGTGCGCGACACGGTGGCTTGGTTGCCTCACAGCAAGGTTCGATCCCCAGGTTGTGTGTGTGTGTGTGTGTGTGTGTGTGTGTGGAGTTTGCATGTTCTCCCTCCCACAGTACCCCACTCCCACTGAACTGCACATACAAAATTAGCAGTGTTCATGTATGACACCTTGAACTGATGAATCGTTTCCCAGGTGTAACGGTCCGGGTTCTTTCTGTGTGGAGTTTGCATGTTCTCCCCGTGTCTGCGGGTTTCCTACGGGCGCTCCGGTTTCCTCCCACAGTCCGAAATCATGCACGTGAGGTGAACTGGAGATACAAAATTGTCCATGACTGTGTTTGATATTAAAACATGAGCTGATGAATCTTGTGTAACGAGTAACTACTGAAGTGTGTAAAACATGACGTTAAAATCCTAATAAATAATAATAAATAAATCCATTTAAAGCTTCTCCACTGAATTAGCTATTGTTTAAATCTAGATTTAAATAAATTACACTTTTATTTAATAAAGATTTGAATTGCTACTGAGCTGGATTCACTCATAATTTAGTGTTGTGTGTTAAATCTGAACTCCTGCAGAGCAGAATTTGCACAAATGATTCGCTTTAGGACTCTAAACTCACACCCTGAAATTAATCCTGTTTTTAATTCACAGACTTTATAAGGTTTAATGTTATTTAATAGCTGAGTTTAACATTTAAGTCTGCTGCTTTCCTGCTGTGTGTTGAATTAACACACACACACACACACACACACACACACACGTCTTCTTCTAAAGTGTTGAACGATCACTTCATGGATTTGCATCCTGTATACTGTTCATATTGCAGACTGGGTCGGGTGGCTTGGTGGGTAACACTGTCAACTCGCAGCGAGAAGGTCTTGGGGTCGATTCCCAGGTTGTGTGTGTGTGTGGAGTTTGCATGTTCTCTTTATGTCTGTGTGTGTTTGTTCCTACAGTCCAAACACATGCAGTCAGGTTAACTGGAGATACTAAATTGCCATGAGTGTGTGTGTGTGTGTGTGTGTGTGTGTTTGCTCTGTGATGATAAGCGGTGGTAAAACAGACAATGAATGTATGTCTGTATGGCACAGTGACTAGGTGGGTAGCACTGTCATCTCGCAGCGAGCAGGTACTGGTACTGGGATTCCCAGGTTGTGTGTGTGTGTGTGTGTGTGTGGAGTTTGCATGTTCTCCCTGCATCAGTGTGGGTTTCTTCCTACAGTCCAAACACGTGCAGTCAGGCTAACTGGATGTACAAAATTGCCCAAGCTGTGTGTGTGTGTGTGTATGTGTGTGTGTGTGTGTGTGTGTGTGTGTGTGTGTGTGTGTGTGTGTGTGTTTGCTCTGTGATGGCATGGTGGCACGCTGGCTCAGTGGGTAGCACTGTCGCCTCACAGCGAGAAGGTCTTGAGAAGGGGTTGATTCCCAAGTGGAGCGGTCTTGGTCCTTTCTGTGTGGATTTAGCATGTTCTCCCCTTGTCTGCAGTCCAAACACATGCAGTTAGGTTAACTGGAGATACTAAATTGCCCTGAGTGTGTGTGTGTGTGTGTTTGCTCTGTGATGATAAGCGGTGGTAAAACAGACAATGAATGAATGACTGTATGGCACGGTGGCTCAGTGGGTAGCACTGTCGCCTTACAGAGAGAAGGTCATGGGTTCGATTCACAGGTGGAGTGGTCTGGGTCGTTTCTGTGTGGATTTATCATGTTCTCTCCTTGTCTGCAGTCCAAACACATGCAGTCAGGTTAATTGGAGATACTAAAATGCCCTGAGTGTGTGTGTGTGTGTGTGTGTGCCCTGTGATGGACTGGCGACCTGTCCGGGGTGTTTCCTACCTTTAGCCAAGTGAATTGAACCTTATTGTTTATAGGACAGACAATGAATGACTGTATGGCATGGTGGCTCGGTGGGTAGTGGGTGGCAGTGGGTCGTCACACAGCGAGAAGGTCATGGGTTAGATTCCCAGGTTGTCTGTGGAGTTTGCATGTTCTCCCCATGTCTGTTTGGGTTTCCTCCCACAGTCCAAACACATGCAGTCAGGTTAACTGGAGATACTAAACTGTGTGTTTGCTCTGTGATGGACTGGCGACCTGTTTCCTACTCTTTGTCCACGTAAAACAGACAATGACTGAATGACTGTATGGCACGGTGGCTCGGTGGGTAGCACTGTCCCCTGAAATAGGAGGGTTGAGTTGGGAAGGACATCCGGCATAAATAAAGAATAGAAATGCCTTTATTTGTCATATATACATCTACAAGTGTACAGTAGAATGAAATTCTTTGTTTGTGAGGACTTTATACAGTTTATGAGTGTTCGGCACAGTGCGTGCGTGTGTGTGTGTGTGTGTGTGTGTGTGTGTGTGTGAAATAACTCAGAATTAACACACACATAGTGTTACTTTACCACTGTGTGTGTGTGTGTGTTTGTATATAGTTTATTAATGTTCAGTGATTCTTACTAATTTCTGTTATATGTGAAGGAGCGTTTGTGTGTGTGAGAGTGTGTGTGAGAGTGTGTGTGAGAGTGTGTGTGAGGGTGTGTGTGAGAGTGTGTGTGAGAGTGTGTGTGAGAGTGTGTGTGAGAGTGTGTGTGAGAGTGTGTGTGAGAGTGTGTGAGAGTGTGTGTGTCTATTTCTTTCCAAACACATTTTTTGCTGCAGAAATAAAAACAATCTTTTCTTGTTAAAGCACTCAGTGTGTGTGTGTGTGTATGTGTGTGAGAGAGAGAGAGGGAGAGAGTGTGTGTGTGTGTGTGTGTGTGTATGTGTGTGAGAGAGAGAGAGGGAGAGTGTATGTGTGTGAGTGTGTGTGTGTGTGTGTGAGAGAGAGAGAAAGAGAGAGAGAGAGTGTGTGTGTGTGTGTGTGTGTGTGTGTGTGAGAGAGAGAGAGAGAGTGTGTGTGTGAGTGTGTGTGTGTGCTTGCACGGGCACTGTGCCCCGTTTCAAA
>NC_085994.1:2020000-2022500 GCF_030014385.1 Trichomycterus rosablanca
TCACACACAGCCCTCACACAACCCCTTACAGACACACAGTCCTCACACACACACAACCCTCACACACACACACACACACACACACACACAACCCTCACACACAGCCCTCACACAACCCCTTACAGACACACAGTCCTCACACACACACAACCCTCACACACACACACACACACACACACACACACAACCCTCACACACAGCCCTCACACAACCCCTTACAGACACACAGTCCTCACACACACACAACCCTCACACACACACACACACACACACACACAACCCTCACACACAGCCCTCACACAGCCCCTTACAGACACACAGTCCTCACACACACACAACCCTCACACACACACACACAACCCTCACACACAGCCCTCACACAACCCCTTACAGACACACAGTCCTCACACACACACAACCCTCACACACACACACACACACACACACACACAACCCTCACACACAGCCCTCACACAACCCCTTACAGACACACAGTCCTCACACACACACAACCCTCACACACACACACACACACACACACAACCCTCACACACAGCCCTCACACAACCCCTTACAGACACACAGTCCTCACACACACACAACCCTCACACACACACACACACACACAGCCCTCACACACAGCCCTCACACAACCCCTTACAGACACACAGTCCTCACACACACACAACCCTCACACACACACCACTCACACAGTGAGTTTTCATTTATGAGATATGAGAGTGTGTGTGAGAGAGTGTGTGTGCAATATGATCACAAAGTGTGTGAGCGAGTGTGTATGAGAGAGTATGACAGTGTGAGAGTGTGCGTGAGTGGCAGTGTGTGCGAGTGTGTGAGAATAAGTGTGCAAGTGTGTGTGAGTATTACAGTATGTGTGACTGTAACTGCGTGTAAGTGTGTGAGAGTGTGTGTAAGAGTGTGTGTGTGTGAGAGAGTTTATGTTTGGTAGGGGACCATGTGGGTGGTTTCTATGGGAACAATAACCAGATTAAAACATTTAGTTCTGTCCACCACGTTTCCCATCATGCTTAGTTCCTCTCGGGGTTCGGCGCGTCCCTGACCCGCCTTATTAAGCTCTTATGTCTGAAGATGGGGGTCAAGAGGCTCATATCACAGAAACCCCTCCAATAATTGCCCCCCCCCTCAAACCGGCCCAGGACAGGACGGCACAGGGGGGCGGGCGCCGCTCCATCGCAGAGCTTTGGATGGATTTAAGGTGGTACTGGCAGGTTGCTTGACAAGATGAGGTGGTTCTTTTAAGGTGGAAAAGCGTTTCTGAATGGACGCCCACGTCTTTATCTTAGAGACCCGTGTGTGTGTGTGTGTGTGTGTGTGTGTGTGTGTGTGTGTTGAATGAGGGACGTGTTAGGATACGGTGAAAAGACGGCAAACGAATGAAGCCTACTGAGGTAAATAAAGACTATGTGTGTGTGTGCGTGCGTGCGTGTGTGTGTGTGCGTGCGTGCGTGTGTGTGTGTGTGTGTGTGTGGAATGTGTTTCTCGGCTGTGGGATTTGTTAACGAGGGGAGATACTAATGAGAGGCCTTCACGAGGAGCTGCAACAACACTGTCACTCACGGGGGTACGACGCATCAGCACCACACACACACACACACACACACACACGTTCTTTCACATGGATACACACACACACACACACACACACACACACATTGAGAGTGGGGCTCCGTTTGCTGGCAGCAGTCTTTTCAACATATTCTTACCTTCACGCCATTCACACACACACACACACACACACGGGTCTCTGAGCTAAAGACGTGGCTGTCCATTCAGTCGAAGTGAGCGCTTCTTTTGACACCATTGTCAGCACGTCAGCGTATTACACACACACACACACACACACACACACACACACACACACACACCGATCATTTGAATATTTCCTATTTAATCGGCTACATCCACATGACGCAGGAGATGCAGCAGTTTTGAAAACGCTCAGCGCATGACATGGTTCAAATGGGGGGGGGGGGGCCTGACCCTCCTAATTATTATTGTTATTATTGGACCCTCCCAGATTAAAGTAAAACCAAAAGTAAGTGTGTGTAAGTGTGCGAGATAGTATGAGAAAGTGTGATTGTGAGAGTGTGTTTTAGAGGGAGTGTGTCAGAGAGAGTGTGTGTTTGAGAGAGTGTGTGTCAGAGAGAGTGTAAGAGAGTGTGTGTGTATTAGGGCTGGTTAGTTAGCTAAACTGTAACTGTAGGTAAAATGTATATAACGTTAAACCTGTCTCGTTATAGTTGGCACTGTGGCATGTGGGTGGAAGGGCACCTGTATCATATGCTGGCAGCGATTTATAACAGCCGAACTACCAAACTGGCTCAGCACTGTCGCCTCACAGCAAGAAGGTCCTGGGTTCGATCCCCAGGCGGGGCGGTCCGGGTCCTTTCTGTGTGGAGTTTGCATGTTCTCCCCGTGTCTGCGTGGGTTTACTCCGGGTGCTCCGGTTTCCTCCCACAGT